>NC_066833.1:2474242-2774804 GCF_001640805.2 Lates calcarifer
ATAATGAAAAATCATCCAGACACATGTTAGAGTCACAGAGTCCTGTAGGTATACTCTACATTATGCAGCCATTGTGCAGGATAATGAATTCTCCTATGGGACTTTTTTGTTGGTCAAATTAAAAACATGAAACTGTTGACTATGTGTGTGATTATACTTTTAATCAGGTATATTTTATATCCATTACTACCAGTTAGAGTGAGGATGATTACAGGTGTAGTTGTTCCACCTTCTTCTGCTGCAGACGTGTAGATAAATCATCTCAAACACCACGTTTGAAATCAAAACTCATCATGAACTGACGGGTAATATCTACCTCTCGACAAAGATCCCAGCTTGCACTGCGTGGACAATGCTCCTGAATCTGGGCTTCTCCTCAGGGCGACGCTTGGCCACGCCCATCTTCCTGCTGAAGGTGCATGCCAGCCAATCACGTACTTCGCTGGGCACCGACTCTGCCTGCAGGTCGCTGAGCTCGTCCTCAGTGTCCAGCAGACGCCTGCAGAGCAGAAACACCTGTCAGTCACAACTCAGATAACCAGGGAGCTCCGAGTTATTTTCTGCACATCCGTCTACCCCTTCCTCCCGCCATTCCTTTCTTACTTCCGTCCATCCCACCTGGTCTCATCCGTGTAAACAGCGTCCAGCATGGCACGCAGCGAGCTCCAGGTTCCTGCGGAGTTCCTGCAGGTCCACGACTCCACGGTCCATCTGCTCCAGGACCCCCTTCAGCCTGACAACACAGACACACACAGCACACTCTCACTCTGCTACTAGAATAACACAGAGCTGCATGTTACAGCCATTTACAAAGTATGATTTCTGTTTGTGGCTCATGAATTAATAATAATTTCATTGTTTGAGCAGTTATCTTTATTTGTTCATTAGATCCTGATGAGCTGTGGTAGAGATGGAGCAGGTGGGACAGAGTTGATTTGACCATAAAGGATGTGGAAATGTGTGTCAGTACAGTACAGAGCTCACATTAGACATTAGGAAACAGTATACTGTATGTGACTGTGGTGTTTGGCATCATGCAAGTCAAGAAGCAAAAAGCAAACGACACAAAGAAGATTTAACATTTTGACAAAATCACTGTAAGTAACTTTCACATTACTGCACTGTCATTTAATTCATGTTTGAATTACATCCAGTAACATCAAGGAGTGTTTTTCTCTGTACTTCAGAGAAATATTTCAGTTTTGACCCAAGTTTCAAAGTTGTAAAGGTGAACACTGGGAGAAAGCCCTCTCCCCTCTCCTCTCATCAACTGTTAATAAAGGTCAGAGTTCATCACACAATCCAGAAACTCCACAGTTTTAATGTATGTTTGAAAATCTACTGTGATGTATGTATTCTACTTAACTACAGTGATACTAGTCCTCAGAAATCCTCTCTGCAGACTTCATACACCTGCTGACTGACAGAAGGAAGCAGCGCTCTTCATACTTTGCACCCACACAGCTGCTGTCCTGTTCACACCACACAACCAGAGCATGAAAATCTGTTTCCTCCAGATGGACACATGACACTCTGCCTCCTGTCAATCAGCTGACAGCCACAGTTAGTAACGGGACTCTCCTCCAGGAAATAAACACGTCGTCTTTGTAGCCACTGTGTCTTTGTCAGCCAGGGCAGCAATTCATTTCAGTGTGAAACCAAAGCACCTCGAGCTAAGATAAACAGGGACCTGTCTTTGTTATTAATCCTCTCATCTAAATCCCCGTTCAGACTGGATTTATGTCTCTCGGGGAGGTGGGGTGATTTGAACGTCACCTGCTCTGGTAGGTCATTTTAATCTCGTCCAAAGCACGCAGGTGGGTAATTCTTCACCCCCACCCCACTCATGATTACAGCTGCACTTCCTACTGTTTTCCTCTGAACTGGCTGCTCCGCCTCTCATCTAAATCCTGTATATCAAAGATCAACTACAGGTACTGTAGGTGCTGCTTTTCTCCTTCCAGACCCATGGCTTTGGCCTGTATTTGCTCATATTTTGGCAAATTGTCCCCATTAAAAGTGTGCCGGAGTAGCTAACAGTGGTTCCTGTTTGCAGTGTACCCGTGGCTCTACAGACAACTACCACTGGTTTACTTTAGCATGTGATGATTGTCAGGCAGGTGGTGAGGCGTCTTTTTTCTGGGGCTTCTATGCAGATTCATGGAGGTTTATTCTGGACAGACATGTGAGATAATAATATCCTCAGGAAGTGTAAGTCACATTGAATGATATCAATATGTGTGTCATGTCTGTGTGTTCACAGTCAAGACATTTTTGCCTCATACAGTGTCTCTGCCTCCCCTTCAGCTCCCCTGTGGAAAGCCTTTGTCTCTCTCTTTTGTCTCGTATCCTGTCATTTCCCAGTGGTTAAAATGCCTCCTGGAGCAATGACTTGAACTTGACTTAGAGCAGAGTAAACACTTTATTCCCGACCTCCCTGTTAATCCCATCTCAAAGGGGCTTAAGACGACAAAAAAGACGACAAACATCTTCTAACAATATTGTATTGCTAGAAGATGCCGAGTGGGCGTGAGGCTGCAGTCTGTGCCCCGAAGAGGGCTCATACTGCATATTCACCCAACACCAGCCATACAGTCCTGGTACATAAAGGATGGAGGGATGAATAAAGTGAGGATGGAGGGATGAATAAAGTGAGGATGGAGGGATGTTTAGTGCTGGGCGGTCAGGTCTTTTCTTACTGCAGGATGGAGGGATGGTTTGAATGTTTACAACAGAGGAGACTGACAACAGGGAGACATAAAGACTCCGCTGCGGCCTGGCATCCTGCCGTCGTCATGGTAACCAAACACCTTCTTGTAAACTGGATGAAATCTGTTTTAGTTGCCATGGTTACAACTGGATTCAGAGCAGGAGACAGGCGAGAGAGACAGAAGTAAAGTTCAAGACTGCAGTGATTCCAGCATTTCATCAAACATCCTACAGCTTCATTTTATCATTATTATTTTAGTACTAGTAGTAGTAGTACTGGTAGTAGCAGGGGTAAAGTGTACTCAAGTACAGTTCTGAGGTACTTGTACTTCACTTGACTATTTCCACTTTATGGTACTTGTACTCCTCCATGTTGCAGAGGGAAATATTATACTCTTTACTCCACTGCGTTTGTCAGACATGTACAGTTGCTGTTACTGTGCAAACGTAGAGGAAAGTTTTACTTTGTCATGTGCCAGTATGACGTGTCTGAGTACTGTAGTAAAACTACTGTTATAACAATACAAAAATACTCTTTAACAAGTAACAGTTCTGAATTTATAATACTGCTCTAAGAAACAGACAAATCTGTTTTCAGTGTTTGGACTTTCCTCTGATCTCTGATCTCTTTTGTGAAATATTGGCTCATTTGCTAAATGACAAATGTACTAGAGTGGAAGTAGAAAGTGGTATGACAGGTAAAGTATAAGTACCTGAGATGTGTATGTAGTGCAGTACAGTGAGTGGCAGCCTGTCAGTGTTTGAGTCTGTTGTGTGTAACCAGGGGAGTTTGTCTTTATTGTTGGGCACCTGCACATTTCTCTGGTACACAATACTTTACTCATTCATAGGAGAGGAGTCAGGAAATTAGGAGGGAAATGGGAGTGTTAGTGTGTATTTAAAGGACCTCAGGGGATCTATTGACAGAAATATAATATAATAATTATGTTCTGATTAGTGTATAATCACCTGAAAGTATGAATGGTTGTGTTGTCTTGGAAAACAAGGCGTGAGGATATGGATATTCAGCTCACTCCTGAACTGTTTTCTCACATGGACTCTGGACAAAGTCCAGAGGATCAGGTAGATCCAGGATCCTCTTTCACAGGAGCTCATACATGTCAGATGAGCTCTCACCCATTGAAGGTACTGGGCAGTTAAAGTCCGCTTAAAGTCCAGTCCGTTTGCGTTCACACGTGCAGCTCCTCCAGGTAATGTCCTAATAGGTTCAGTGCACGTGTGAGAGCAACTCTATGCACTGGTCCTTTAATAAATGTTTGAAACTGTCACCAAGCAACGAGGACACACAGCGTTACACCAAAAAAACACAGTCAGACAAACAGTGAAGACAGTGTGAGAGGGACTGTCTGCACAAAAATAGAGACAGAGACAAAAAGGTGCAGAGACAGACAGGCAGCCCAGGTGTGTGTAGGAGGAGTGAGAGCCTCTTCAGTGCTCTACTTCAGACTGAGAGCTTCCTCTTTGCGTGCTTGTGTGTGTGTGTGTGTGTGTGTGTGTGTGTGTGTGTGTGTGTGTGTGTGTGTGTGTGTGTGCGTGCGTCTTACCTCTGTGATGTACTTTTATATTTCTGCCTGCAAACAAAAACAAAAACACAAGAGTCACTGAAATGAACCAATCACAGCCTGTCCTCATCAGAACCTGACCGTGAGATCAGGTGTGTTCAGGCGGTCCAGGCCGAGTGGTGACACTCTGCACTGCAGACCTCACCTATCAACACAGAGAGCAGTTACTGCAGCAGCGCCGGCTCATCCAGGCTGTTTAGGTACTTTCAGACCATTAGGGCCCGACTGCTGCAATTTACACCAGAATTCATGCTCTTCCTCTGAGTCATCTGAACACAGACATGATACACATATTTTTAGAGTCAATGTGACTACACGTTCAGTGGATATCATTATTTCCAGCATCCATACATCCACTTCACTGCAGAACCTGCCTGAGTTTTCCTCAGGATCACAGCGATAGTTCTGTTCATCCACTGGTTCGCTGCAAACAGGAACGTCTCACTCTGAAGGTCTCTGTAAATATGTGCACCAGATATAAACTCTACAAGTGGATGTCAAGCATCTGGTCTTAAATTAGCCAATCACAGCTCTGGGATCTGACCCCAGCAGCTAATCACAGCTGTGACATGTCTCAGCTTTGAAATCTGACAGCAGGAACCTGCTATTTCATGGTCGACTGGTAATTGTACACTGGCCTGCGTGGGCGGATCAGCGCTGAATTACAAAGCAGGGACAGCACAGAGAGCAGCGGCAGGTTGCTGCAATGTGTTTTCCTTCTTTTTTGGGGGGGTTTGTCAAAAAAACAAAAGCATGCTGCAGAGGCAACAGTGACAGGTGAGCACAGGGAGAGTTTGTGGAGAATGAGTCACCGCTCTGTCATGACTTTTCCAGGCTGATGCCTTCACTCAGAGAATTTGCATTTCTTTTCTCCCTGATGTGATTTTGCTTCCTCGGCTCTTCTGTCCTTGAGCTGAAATGTTTTGTTCTTTCACCTCCCACTGTTTCCTCCCTGCATTATTACCACTGAGCATGTAAAGTATATCTTATTCTTAGATGCATTACTTCTCTGCATGACTCTGTTTGTGATGCACCACCACAGGGTGCGTTTCGCGCTTTTTTAGTAGTTAACTCCATCTACACCGCCTACGTTGAGCCCGAGCTCCCCGGCCTGAAGGAAGAGCAGAGCATCCATTAAAATGAAACAGTCTGATCATAAAACCATCAACCAGCAGTTAAATAGGAACAAGAACGCAGAGCAAGATGTGGTTTCTACTGTGTTTCTACAGTTTCTACTGTGACTGAACTGGACAGACTGATGTCCACATACTGTTCTCTGTGTGATCCAGTCTTGTTCATGTTCAGTTCTTATTCTAGTAAAAAAATCATTTTAAGGTGACTGATCATCATAAAAACGAGTTAACCTGGCTTTTATTGAGTTTTTATTGCAGTGAGAGAACTGCTTCAACTGATTTCTGTTCTATTTTCTGCTTCACAGAACAGTCTGATGAACTCTCCAGCACATTTTCTCTTTTTCTCATAGTTTCATCTCCCTCTCATCTTCAGTAAAAAGTGAGGGGGTTAATGAAAAGAAATACAGTGAATACACAAAATATGCATCACAACATATAAAATAATTTTAAAAATAAAAAGCCGTCCTGTTCTTTCTTTCTCTTTCTCTTTAGCGGAGAGTTTGCTGCATTAAAATGCTCTGCTGTTACCACGGAAACTAGGGAGGACGACAAAATCCTGTACACTTATTTGTTTTCCCTCCAAACAGCGCAGACAGCTATTGTTTGTTGATGTGAGGATACTGTTTATATCTCTCAGGAAGAATTAATCCAATCAGAGAATGAACGAAGACACAAAAGGGCACTTAGTGGTTCAAGCATGGTTGGCACCAACGACCAAACACACACACACACACACACACAGAGAGAGAAAGAGAGAGACGTGATATGAAGCAGCTGATTTCGAGCATGATGAGCTGTTTGGATGGGCGTGGTTTTCTAATTCCTGCTCCTGCCAAGCCTCCTGCACACCTGCACCTCATCACCTCATCAGTCCCTCTGCAGTACTTCAGCTCTGGTTCTTCACTCCAGTCCTGATGTGATGGTCTTGTCAGATCCTTGCCTTGTTTTGTGAACCCTCTCACTGTCCCAGCCACAGCCACTGTCCCCCATTATAATAAGCCTCTGAAGCTGTTCTGTGTGTTGGGTCCAAATTCAGGTCCAAGCTCACTCTCTATGTGTCTAGCAGCTTTAAGAGCCAGAGATTTCCCCTCAGGAGGAGGAGACCAAACACAGAGCTAAAGAGAGGGAACACTGGACACAAACACCACTCCACGTGAATCATCGTGCTGCTCTGTAACTGCTCGATGTGGAAATAAGCAGCTGTGCTGATGTGTTCAGGTTGTGTCCATTTGTTTCCACTGCTCCAAAGTGGCCAAAAAAGTCAATTAGAGCAGTCTTTAAATGAGGGAAAAAACAAGACCAATACAACTGCTTGTTACTGTCAGTGATGTCCAGCCCTGCTGACAGAGGCAACATGTCTGCAGTCTGATAAACATGACTGAGGTGGAGGAGTCTGTGAGTCAGTTATCTGAGGGGCCTTTAAATAATATACTCAGTACTTTGTTAAAATTGAATTAAATCATATTTTGTCATCTCTGCTGCAGGCTACATTAGCTGCTGCTAGCATAAAACACCACCAACAAAATCTCCAGCTGAACATCAGCAGTCAAGTTGTATTGTGGGTAATGTAGGTGCTAGGTTTTGACAGGGAAGAGGTGTGTGAAATAAAAGACGTTACCTCTGCTTCTGCTGCAGATGTGATCAGATATAATTCACAGTCATTACTGCAGACCCAGCTGCCTTCATCAGTAAACTCTGTAGTGTAATTTGTGTTTAATCAGAATTAGTGACAGTTGTTTTTCTGCACAGTTAGACTGTGTTTGTTCACTTTAACATTAACTATATTTAATTTCCTTGAACAACCGATCTTGGTGGCACCTCCTCACATTTTATCATCATTCGAAAGCTCCTGTAAAAACTAAATAAATAATATAAAATCAAAACAAAGTTCCCCTGTTTTCACTGCCGGCAGCAGAACGTTATTTGAGCTTCTGTGTTGCATTTTTATTTTTACACCTTCAGTGTTTCTCTCTCATTGAATCACTGCTGACAGATAACACATCCACACGCCAATGTTTATTACAGGATCTGGCAAAAACGAAACACTTCTCTTGGCGTCAACTTCTTCTACCAACACACCAACTTCTGCTGGTAAATCTCTGTCGTTTTCCTCCCCTGTGATTGTTTGCTCTGTTGCCAACTAGTTACTAATACAAGATGCTGTACAGCCAGTAGGGTCTGTTAAACAGAGCGAGAGTTGCCAAGGGGCATAAATTTTGTGTGTGTGTTTTATGGAAATGACACCGCACCTCATTTCACTGCTGCCACTGATGCGAGGAACGTTTATTAAATCAAACATTGCTGGTGACTTTTGTCTGTCATGACATGATGAATGAGACACACTGACATGTGAGGACGAATCATAACATTATGTTACACGTTTTATTGAGTTATGAGGATTAAACATGTGAAAGGTTACAGGTGGATTTTTGCATGTGTGAACTGCAGTGGTCTGGTTTAGAGGCACTGAGGACCGAGAAGCATGAAGCTCACTCCTATGTACCTACATGTTTGTGTGTTTGCTTTTTATTAAATGCTGTGTCTGTATATTCCAGCCAAACCACCTGTATGTTAATGGTAAGATCTGAGCCATTGTGCCATGGATACGTTCAATGATGTATGTCTGTGAATGCTCTGTCACAGAGGTTCCCAAACCGGAGTTCAGGACCCATGAAATGGTCCCAAGATATATCTGAGGGGTCCAACATGTTCAGCTACACACAATTACATTCCTCTCCTCCTGACTTTAATAGCTCCTTTTTCTTGTGAATTACACAACATTTGTACAGTGTCAGTGCGTCAAATGAAACATACTGAGGTTAAGATGGAAATTTGGTCTTTGCTGAAACTGGTCAAGGCTCCAGCTCCCCTGCAAGGTCATGACTGACTGAATGAATGAAACTGGTCACAACTTGTATAACACATACATGCAAATTGTCACAAGGCGGTTTTAGGTAGACAACAGGGTGATAATAAAAAATAACAGACATGGTCGATATCAAGTTGATTGACCTCAGAAAACGTGAATGATATGAAAAGAGTGTTGCAACGAACCAGTCATGTAGCTGGAATTAAGTTACAGTCACGTCAGGTTAGGTTGACCCACACAGCACAGAGAGTAGGAGCAGCGGCACACATGCTAATGCTTGGGCTCCTGCAGCCGTGCACAGCAGTACGTCCGGAGTCAGGGTGAGAGAAACGAGAACATAACCACAGAAAATGGTAACGAAAACTCGAGCGACAGCGTTACTGAAGAAGACGCCCCAAAGAACACAGCCTGAGGCTCAAAAGACGAGGAGACAAAGAGTGTGAGGGAATTCAGCAGTGTGGAGATATTTGGGCTGTTTGTTTGTAGCTGCAAACTGACAGGTGATACCACTCACCTTCATTACCATCTGAAGCACTGCTGTCTTCTAGAGCACACCCAATACAGGACTGACTTTTTTACTCACTACTCACCACATACATACACACACCGCTACGTTAGCATAAAGACTGGAAACAGCTAGTAATCAAAATATTGACCAAGAGACACACACTGACTACAAAGAGACACAGTAGGCTGGTTTTGTTCATTCAGACAGAGCCAGGCTAGCTCTTTCCCCCTGCTCCCAGTCTTTATGCTAAGCTAAGCTAACTAGCTGCTGAGGTTGTACCTTCATACTGAGCTGACAGTGGAATCAATCTACTCACTGAACTGAAGTGTCCAGCTCGTCATTTAATCTAATGATGAGCTGTGATGTCACTCCCTGCTCATTAGACTCCATTAAAGTGGTGTGTGTGCTCAGTGTGAGGTGGCGCTGTGATCGGGCTGGTTAGGATGTAAACGAGAGGAAGTTAAATCAAACATTCACATCATTTTCTTCTCTTCTTCATCCGTCTCCATCTCCCTCACTCTCTCTCTCTGATCTGTCTATCTTTGCTGCATCGCAACGCTCTACCGTTACCATGGCAACTATACAGCACAAAAAGACTGTTTTTTATTTTTTATTTTTTTACATCTGCTGCTGCAGATGTGATGATGTTGTTCCTGCTGCGACGTTTGCCTGTTAGCTGAGAAAACATCTGACAGACAACACACACACACACACACACACACTCTCTCTCTCTAATGTTCAGTCATGTTGCACACCCACTGTGTTCCACTCATTTTCTGTCATTCATCTTCCCTCCATCCTCAGTCCGTGCGACATCACCACGGCAACCAGGCCACCGCGCTAATGCCATCCCCGAGGCTGTCAGTCTGAGTCCAAAACGAACACTGATCGATTGGTCCTTGCAACACGATCGCCAATTATCAATAGTGCCATTACATCATCATCATCAGCATTACATCATCAGCCAGCTGATTGTGTGATGTGTGTTTACTCACATTCCTCTCAGTCGAATCAGGACCTGGTTGTTGTGGTTCTGCTCCACAGCGTCCACAAAGTCTTGTGCCTCTTCAGTGTGCTGCAGCTCCTCTACCTGCTGCTTCTCCTCCCTCTGCTCCTGTTCACTCTGCTGCACCTCCTCCTCCTCCCCCTCCTGCTCTACCACCTCACTCTGCTGCACCTCGTTCTGCTTTTGTTGCATCTCCTCCTCATCCAGCTGCTGCACCTCCACAGTCTGCTGGTGCTCCTCCGTCTGTACATCCTCCTCCTGCTGCACCTCCTCTTCCTCTAGCATCTCCTCAGTTCCCAACTCCTCCTCCTGCTCCTTCTCCTGTTGCTGCACTTGCTCCTCCTCGTTCTGTAGCTCCTCCTCTCCTTGCTGCACCTCCTCAGACTGTATGTCCTCCTGTTGCTGCATCCCCTCCTCCTCCTCCTCCCCTTGTTTTCCCGCCTGTTGCATCTCCTGTTGCTGCTCTTCCTCCTGCTGCTCGTCCACCTGCTCCTCGCCCTTCAACACCTCCTGCGACTCCTCCGCCTCCTCGTTCATGTCAGCGTGGGTGAGGAGGAGAGGGAGGTGGTGGGTTTTCTTTAGGTCTTTGTGGAGTTGTTGTGTTCACAGAGCAGAGTTTGGTCTCTGAGAAGCGTCCGGTTGTCTCTCAGACTGACAGAGACGTGAAAACATCGACGCTGATCACAGCCGTTTGGGTTCAATGAAACTTCATCCAACTTCCTGTGATGTCACCTGTCAGCCTGCCCAATCCAAAACAACGATCTGAGGTGATCCGTGAGGGAAGTCGAGGGGTTAAAGGTCACAAGGCAAAGTGTGGCTTTCTTTAAAAAGTTGAAAAGCAGGAGGAGCAGACTGACGGCGTCCAGCGACCAAACAAGCTGATCAGCTGATGTCTTCCCTCAGTTCAGCTCTGCACTCCGGCACTGCGGCGGTAAAATGATCCAGCTGAATGTCCCAGAGCATCGCCGTAGCAACGCACGGAGGAAGTCGACCAGCAATAAAGACAGGATGGAGTGAGAGGGAGAGAGAGAGGAGGGGAGAGAGAGAGGAGAGCGATGGAGGAGGACAAAGGAGAAGCAGAGAACATCGCAGAGCGTTTCCGTGGTAACTCAACAACGGTTGCTAAGAGTGATGGAATCCTGCAGCCGACAGACCTCCCTCCTCCTCCCTCCCAAATTCAAACACACATAACTTTACGCTCCGCTCAGAGGCAAACAGCAACCAGGCATCTCAGTCTGTCCTCCCCTCGCTCATCCACTGCATGTGTGTGTGTGTGTGAGAGTGTGAGCTGAGCTGTGTGTGTGTGTGTGTGTGTGTGTGTGAATGCGTGCGTGTGTGGTTTTTAGACAATGATGATGTAATGTTCCTGAAAATGAGAGTCACAAAACCTCTCCAGTCAAGTGGCAGAACCAGACAATCAGTGTAGGGCCCTGCCGGCGCCCCCTAGAGGCAGCGGTGGGCATCACAGCCCCGATACCATAATACTGGACAGACTGCTGTGTTTGCACTGACCAAATCTGATGGAGAGACAGAGAAAAAGACTCAGCACATATCAGGGCAATCAGCAGAAAAAATGACAAATAAACCTTCCAAATAAACATGTTTTTTACATGAATCATTTCAAACACTCATCTCTGAGTCTGAACATAAACACAGAGTAACTGCTTCTGTCTGGAACAGCCATTAGGGCTAACTGCAGATCTACATCTGGGGCAACTTGCTGGCTGACCTAATCACCCCACACACTGAGGAAGAGGCAGAAAGACAACAGGACCGTCCCACAGACAGTGTACCTCAGGAAACTGTGGTGTTCACTACTCTCCACAGGCGACTGAGGGCGAAAACCTTTTCCACAGAGAGAGGAACTTGTTGATTCTAGACTGGGCAAAATAAATGTGTTCATGGATAAGAGTGATTCCAGCAGTGCAACTGCAGCAAAATGAAGCTGCTACGTTTATCAGCTTTGTCCTCCTGAAGAAAAGGCTGAAGCCGACTGAACAAACACTTAGCTGTCCATGAAAAGTGATTACAACATGTGTGATGCACCAGCAGTAAACACTAGCATCTGATCATATTCCTGGACACACACTGACATGAAATCAGAGGTAGCTGAGAAAAAACAGTTACAGCAGTGCTGGGTAATTGGTGAGGTGAAAACATCAGTCATGTTTCAGTCAATGACATGGTAATATTCAACCCAGATTCAGCATCCCTCCTGCTCAGGCAGTCTTCCAAGAGACGCCTCACCAGTTTGTGTTCATCCCCCTCTGTGACATCTTTGTCTTTTTTCAGCAGCGACCGATGCAGCTGCTGCTGCAAAACACTCCAAGGGTTGTTCAACCAGATCCACAGAGCTGAATGTGACTGCAGAGGAACTAATATTTTCCAGCACTTCACTTCTTCTGTTAAAGTCAGCAGTGATGCACAAAAATGTGAAATACCTCAGAGACAAGGAACAGCAAGAGATGAAGCAGAGTGGCTCTTCCTCCTCTGAGGATAGTCACTTGAACTAATGGTAAACACTGGTAACACAAAAGTATGCTAGCTACTACTTTAAAGCTTCCTGTGGAGAAACTAATCGGCTTATTTGTAAAAGCCAAACATTTTTTCATGCAGGGAGCGGGTGGTGGTGATGGTCGACGTTAGAATAGCCTACACCCTCTGAGCAGCGCTACTTCCTCAGGACAGTCTGCACGCCACAGCGAGTCTCTATCAGAAAGTGACAAGACTGGGCAGGCTGGGTCGAGGCTAGCTGGTTAGCTGGTTAGCATGAGGGCTTCATAAGAAGAGAAGAAGTGATAGAAATAGAGGCAAAACACTGGTGTTGCTCAGTGACAGCTGTTACAGCTAATGTTGGCTACAAAGCAAAAGCAAAACATACAAATGGTTCCTTTAAACAATGAAGCTTTGCTTCTTGAATCTTAAATTTCTTACCAGGTCTTGCAGTTTTTCACAGGACAGTGATTGGTGGGTCCACGCACACATCTCCCAATGCTGCACCTGCTCCTGATTGGATGCTGCAGCCGATTCACTGCTTTGATTGGCTGCAAACAGTCACCTGATACAGGGAGAGGAAGGTAGCACATTTTAAAATTTGTAATTAAGTTCCACAGATACTTTGAGTTGATTTTCAAAACTGAGGAAATGGAAAACTCTCGATGATATCACTTTACTGTAAGGTTGGAGGAGAATACAAAGGTAGTGGAGAGTTGGTGACAGAGTAAATCTGAGAGTTAAAGGTCACACTGGATGATGGTGTGGGTGATTTCTGCAGAATTATTTTCTCTCTGAACACAGCCTTCTTCTTACTCTACCTGCTCCTCAGAGGAATTTTCTACACAAAGCTGACCGTCCCGAAATTGCAAAAGACGTCAGGCCTAAAAATAGATGAAGCTAAAAAGACTGTAGAGCTGAAATTAAAAGGATCCACAGCAGCAGCTGGAGCTGACTGAAACACCAGGGAAACAGGAAACCTGATGTAATGCTGGAATTATTTTACCTTTTAATTTCACTTGATCTACTCTTTATATCTATGGCAGAAAATTTAGACAATAATTATGAATAGATTATGTCAACATTTCTACATCATCCTTGTTTTAGAAAATACCATCACTACCTGTTGCTTCCTGGCTGTATTTGTGTGTATATTTGTGTATAATGTGTGTCTCCCTCTGCTGGTCAGTCAGCTGCGTTAAACCTGTATATGACTAGGTTCATCCACACAGATCAGTCTGGGTTCACCTTGGTTAGTGCGGATGATCCTGGGTTAATCTGTGCTCACATGGTTTGAGCTGGTTCACAAGAGGAAACCAAAAAAGACCATAAGAGTCCAGAACAGAAGAGACTGACTTTAAGACCTGAAAACAACAGTGACCAGAAGAGTCCAGAAGACACAAGAGGCTAGAACAGATCAGAGAACAGAAGTTACCATGCTAGACACTATAAGTGAAGAGAGAAGGCTATACCAAACACCTGAGGAGATCTTAAGAGACCACAAGAGACCTGAATCGACCAGAAGAGTCCATCTGAAGAGACAAGAAGAGACAAGGGAACAGAAGAAACCATAGGAGACCAGACAAGAGGTCAGAGCACTGACCAGAACAGACCAGAGACCAAAAGTGACTAGATGAGTCAGGCAGAGACCAGACAAGACAGCAGAGGAGTCCAGGGACTAACAGAGAAAAGAAAAGAGTTAGAGTCCTGAAGAGACTAAAAGAGACCACAAGAGGCTAGACGAGAGACTAGAGGACACTGTGCTTTGAGACGGAAAAGACCATGTGAGACCAGACCAGAAACTAGTAATCACTATAAGAAACCAAAAAAGACCATAAAAGAGTCCAGAACAGACTAGAGGAGACCAACTTTGAGACCTGTAAAGACCAGAGAAGTGGCCAGAGGAGTCCAGAAGACACTGGAGGAGACCTGAAGAGATCAGAGAACTGAACCGACCATGACAAGATGCCATAAGAGACTAGACCAGGACAAGGCCAGACACCTAGAGACCTTAAGAGACCATGAGAGACCTGACTTGACAAGAGCCCAGAAGACCTGTGGAAAGACACCTGAAGAGACTGGAGGAGACAAGGGAACAGAAGAAACCAGAACAGACCAGACAAGAGATCAGACCACAGAGCAGAATGGACCAGAAACCAAAAGTGACTAGAAGAGTCAGGAAGAGACCAGAACAGAGAGTAGAGGTGTCCAGACCTGGGACTAAAAGAGACTAGGAGAGACCAGACTAGAGACCAGAGACCGAAGGAGACCAGAGGCAGCTGTGTCCGACACAACAGCTCTTGTGGTTGTAAACAAACCCTCATGGCAACAAACAGACCATCTGATTGGTCAGCTGGCTAATTGACTGTTAATTGGCTCTTCATAATCAGCACCAACACTGAAGAGACAATTAAAGATGACGGCGTGGGCGGCTGGAGGAGTGTGTGTGTGTGTGTGTGTGTGTGTGTGTGTGTGTGTTTCAGTAATATATTCAGGTCTTTGTTTGTCAAAAGCCTTTCGAGGCAACAAGTAGAACAACACACACAGAGCTGAGAGACATGCAGTTTATTTTTAAACCTTTTTAAGCCTTTATCTGACTGACTATAAAACACACACACTGAATTTTATGTTATTTGTATCTGATCTGAGTTTTCAGCCTAAAAATCTTAAATATACTCCCTCTCCCTCTTTGAAAAGAATCCAGACTTTACCTGCTGGAGGTTTTATGTTTCCACACCTCACATACTGGGCTGTGATTGGCTCCAATTAGTTGTGATGTCATAGATCCTGCATCCAGTTCAGTTTAACACCTGGAGGTGTTAAACTGAACTGAAGCAGCGAAACTTTCCTCCTTCAGCAGAGAAACATCAAAACAAGTAAATCTTGCATAACAGTGACCTGGCCAAAATGTCAGCATAAAATATTAACTATAATATTATCTTTGCACTTATGTCCTGCTTATAAAATATCAACATTTACATCTAACGACAACATTTTTAAAAACAAATAAAGTAAAAAGTTTTAGAGAGGTAGAAAATGACTGTCTGACCTGTCACTGTCTTAACTGGCGTCTCCTCGTGTGGCGTCACTGTCACCACCACCATCTTCCTATCCAGAGCCGAGCAGAAGGAGCCCATCGTCAACACAAACTACAGGAGGAGGAGGAGGAGGAGGAGGAGGAGGAGGAAGGAGACTCCAAACAGACGGAGGACCCTGTATCTTTACGTCTTTTTACCTGTTGGAGAGACATCTTCCTCTGGCTTTCACCCACATGCTGCTCAGCACAGCTCCGTCTGACTGTTGTTGTACTCCCCTCCCTCCCTCCCTCTCAGAATCAGAAGTGTATGGAGATCTCTTGTCCTTTTAAGCAGGTCACAGTGTGTACAGTTGATGTAGAAGCAGGATTTTACACCAGCTGACAGTTGTTTTAATTAAACTGGATCCAGATTGTTTCCTGTTGAAACACTGAATCTCTCCTCACCTGTGAACTGACCATTAGCTAAGCCCCGCCCCTCTCACTTTCTGTTTCTGCACCTGTTGAGCTTTCCTGTCTTGCTCTCCATGTGCACTTCACACTGTCAGTTGTAGCAGACCTGAGACAGGTTGTGAACACAACACTGACATATCATCACAGAGCAGCACGATGATTCATGTGGGCTGCTCTTTGTATCCAGTGTTCCTCTCTTTCAGCTCTGTGTTTGGTCTCCTCCTCCTGAGGGAAATCTCTGGCTCTTTAGCTGCTAAATGCTGCACTGTGTTCACCAGCTGGTTGTGTTTGCTAAATAAATGTGGCGCCATTGTGTAAATCTGTATCTACTTTTTAATGCATACGTGGTACACAGCCAAAGACACAAAGTGTCATCAAGGCACAGCCTGACAGCAGAGACTTCTGGGTAGATGTAGTTGGTCGCAGCCTCTCAAATCAGGAGCCACCCTGAGACCCTGAAACACGACCACCGTCCACCAGCAGTGTAGACTCACACAGAGCACCAAGAGAAATGGTTCAGAAGGCTGCTGTGCACGCTTTTATATGTTTGCTCCACCCCTATGTTGTGTGAACTATCAATATCTTCATGGGAACCATATTTTCCCACTCCCACAGCGTGGGAAATATCAAAGTCCTCGTGATGATGATGATGATGACAGAGGAAAAATGACCGGATTTGCATAGTTTACATTTAAGTGCATGTCAAGCTCAAGAGACTTGAATCTAGCTCCATCTCATCTCTCTCCATCTAGATCAGGCATTTGCAGTCTGGCACAGAAGTGGCCTGGTCTACTTTCAAGACCTCTTCACTGATGATGGCTTTGCTTCATTTAAATTTTTATGTGAAGACCATAGTTTACCAAAGTCTCATTACTTCCGATATCTTCAAGCCCGGAGTTTTACCTCTAAATTTTTCCCAGGGTATCCATCTCCACCCCCCAAAGACCTACTGTACTTAGTCCTTAAAGTAAATCCATTCAACAAAAGAGCAATATCAAAAATATATACATTAATTCTGGATAGCTGCCCTCATACGTGGGACAAAGTTGGAGAAATAATACCGGAGGACACCTGGAAGAATACTATACAGCGTATACACACATCTTCTCTTTGTATTAGACATGGCCTGATTCAGTTCAAGATAGTGGTGTGCGATACTGCATATTTTGGTATCGATCCGATACCAAGTAAATACGGGCCAGTATCGCTGATACCGATACTTTTCAATAAATAAGGTGGATGCGTCATTGAATTGCTAAATCTCAATTAATTTTCATTACCTTAAGTGTTTTTTGTGATGTTTCCTTTTTTATTATAAATAGTTAAAAGCCAGGACAGAATTAGGACAAAGTTTATAATTAAATAGAAAATGCTTTTATATGTTTATATAAATTGGTAGTGTTTCCACTATACCTGACTAGCTTTTTACAAATCCCACATTTTGCTGTTGTCTCATTTTCGGCTTGAGAATACAGCCACATGGCGCTCCTCTTCCTCTCTGCCATTCTTCTGTTGTATTTTCTCTGTGCGTGTGCTGATGAACCTGAGCCGGCAACTTGCTTGTTTGTTTCCTTTGCGCGTCTAAGTCATGTCACGTAACTCACGTGACGGCGCAACATCTAAACACAAGGGGGGAGGCGAAGTGTGCCTGCTCTGCGCTGACACAGGAGCGGCGAGTCCGGCAACCTGGCTGAGGTTGCTGTTTCCTCTTTGCCGAAACCACAGCATTGCAAACAAGAGCGGAACTTAAAGTAAAGAATCGATCTCACCAGGCTAGTATCGATCCAATACCGACTTGGTATCGATACTATCGATATTTGGATCGATCCGCCCACCACTAGCTCAAGATTGTCCATAGGTTGCATTATTCTAATGACAGACTGGCGAAATTAACAATCCTAGATGTCAATACTCTCCTGTTTCTCTCTCCTGGACACATGTTTTGGTCATGTCCATTTTTGTATGGCTTTTGGTCTTCAATCTTCCAATCACTCTCACCCATACCTAGCAAAACACTGCAGCCTGACCCTTTAATACTTTTGTAAGAAATGCTTAAACAATTATTATTAATTATTATGTTTTCAATATTGAAAAATGATAAACAAAGTTGTAAAAAACTTTGAATCTATTGAATCTATATTTCAATATTGGTGACTATTCTTCTCGTATTAATATTACATTATTCACTTCATGTGGTAAGAAATAACCTAAATTGTTGGGAGTTAAGCGTGTGGTAATTTGGCAGCTGGCCAGCATCAGTCATTAAGAGCTTAACAAGCTTAACAAATTACACTCACTCACTGAGTTAAGATTAACGTTACTGGTTAGTTTATTTAGTGTATTTCACTGGTGTTATATTAGTGATGTTGGTAAAGTGGCTGTAGCAGACTCTGTGATAGCCACTGTTAGCTGGAATCGCAGCAGGGAATTCCTGAAGTTTGAAGTTTGAAGTGAACTTATTTATAAAGGGACAATTAATGAACATATAGCCAAAGCTAATTTCCATATTCAGTCTCTTGGCAAGTCAAAGCCATCCACATA
This sequence comes from Lates calcarifer, assembly GCF_001640805.2. Classification (NCBI taxonomy): domain Eukaryota; kingdom Metazoa; phylum Chordata; class Actinopteri; family Centropomidae; genus Lates; species Lates calcarifer. The sequence goes on from NC_066833.1 coordinate 2,492,572, forward strand.
ACACAACGACTAGCATGACAACAGCAAGCCTTGGTCTTTAGATTAAATCTCTGCACTGCCTCTTCTGCCACAGTACTCTCTCTGGTACCAAGGTCTTTCCACTGAAACACAGAATTAATACATTTCTTCCATCCTGTGTCTGTAAAAGGGGTTACAGGACCATCTTTCTCAAAAACATGCATACAGCACTCCATATCTGTGGTGTTTGCTAGCAAACATAGTTTAAGCAGGGGTGTAGTGTGTGTATGGCCCATTGTTGTGACATTATGCTTATATTATGCTTATAAAGATTGACAGGTGAAAAAAACTACTCACTGGAACTCAAATGTGGGAAATCAGTAATATTTATCATGTGCAGTGTCCACAATGACATTTTGAGAACATCATTAATGTTACAGAAGAATTACGTTTTGAAGGGTTGACAGTAACAACTACATCTAAATCATTTTCTCCCTTTTATCAAACTTAATAACGAACTTTGGAGACCATTAACTTTTGATTCATTTCACATCTCTTTAAAAGCGATTGATCTATTGTTATTTTAACTATGTGTTCATTCACGTAGGACCCTGTGCATAGCTGCCTGCTCGGTTTGTAACTCAGACAAAGTTACCAATAATCAAAAAATGTGCAAAAGGTAAGAGTGTCAACAATTTGTGATTAATTTTTTGAAAAATGAAGATATTATTAACAAAAAATGAGGTCCTCCCTCGGCGGGGATCATCTAAATACACGAAATCTCCCCTTGGCCCACCGCCTACATATCATCATGTAAATTTTATGTTTACCCAGTTGTCCCCATTAAATTAGGAAAAGTCATTAAATATAAAGTTTAAAAAAAAAAAGATGTTTATCATTTATTGAGATATGCTAAACATTGAATTGGGTCAAATTGACCCCAAAGATAATAGGAGGGTTAAACTATGTAAACAGCTAGCTAGCTTACGTTAGCTATCTAACATGTTGTAACCTGGCTGAATGAAAGTGACCGTGACAGATATCCATTATGGATTAATTAATGAACAAACCCAGGGCTTACAAACTAAAATTATATGATAGGTTAGCTATCTAATGTCTAGTGCACAGCAGAAAGAAGAGTTAAAGCAACATGTAGTAATGGTACTTGTTTTTTTCTGGCTACTATGAATGTTTTCAAGAATAATTTATAAACTTTGTTATTCCAGATGACTAATTTACTGAGATACTATAAGGAGGCAGAAGAGATGAGGGCCTTGCATTAGCAAACAGCTCAGAGGGATGCAGGGACAGAGGCAGCAGGAGTGAGAATGAGGGCTTGTAATTTGTTAAGATTTGTATGTAATATGTTAAGTCAATGTCTACACTGGTGTTCAATTAAATACCTATATCTCTTCCTCATAGACCATAGAGTGTGTGGATGGAACCTTGTGCCCTTTATTGGGTCAGTGTTTGTCTAATAGAGTGAAATTGTGAGTACTTGCCCAGGTGGAAGTTCCGGGGTGGTGTAGTCAGGCTATGTCCTTAAGTCTTAGACCGAAGGTCCTGCTCCTTTTCAAGTGTTAGAACCTGGATACTTTTTAAAACCATGGTGGTGAATTGAATACAAATATGTGCCTGTGATTTAGTGCACATCACTCTAGCCAGGTACCACAAAACCTACAGACTGTACCCAAAACACATGACACGGGAGTGGGATGGAACGGGAGTGATTCTTCTCAGATCCGGACGGGACAGGATTTTTTTTTCTAATTTGACTTGGGACTGGGACAGGACAGGATTATGTTTGTGGGAGTGGGATGGGACAGGAGGGAAAATCCACCCCCGTGTCACCCTATACTCTGAGCTCTTCTATGAAAGTCTTTCTTCTCAGAAAGTTAGTAGAAACACAACGAGGCTGTAAAGGTGGACTGGTGAGTAGATGGGTTTTCAGTTTTCGTGTGCAGTATCATGATGTTGACAACCCGTGTTGAAAATGTCTTGAGCCTGTGTTAAAACCACAGACCTTATTTCAGACATTAAACCAAAGCCACACTGACTTTGGGACGAGGGAACAGGAGGTGCTAACATGCTAATGCACCTCTGAGTTTTAGGACTCATTCCTGCACCGCTCTATTGTTTGGGTGCAGACCAACGTAATAATAATACTAATGAGAATAAAATGAGAATAGAAATCAAACCATTCAGGTTTTGTTTAGGCCTGTTTTTAAATGACATTGGACTGGGTTGCGTTATATTTTAGTGATTCCTAACAAAGATATTTCTCTAGTCTTTATGGCTTTTTAGAAACAAAATGTAGAATCAAAAATATTTCATTACAAAATAAAGATAATAAAGGAAATTTTAAAAAACTAAGTAAGTATTTAAAAGCATCTATGAAATAGGCCAACAAAAGGAGGCGAACTGGCTTCAGCTGGGCCACTTTTGGCACTCACAGGTTGTCCTTTAGACACTGGCAGGTGTGGTGTCGGACTGAAATAATCCAGACTTCAGCCACTAGATGTCACTGGTGAACTCTCTATTACACTGTTCATTAAGTGGACAGCGTAGTTTGTCCCTCCCAGGACACTGTAGCAGCCACTTTTTAAATGTTGTTTTGCCCTGCCTGCAAAAATTGTGGAACAATTTCAGAAAAATGTTCCTCAATGGAAAAATGCAAAGACTCTGAAGACTTCACCATCTACAGTGTCTAATTAAAAACACTGCATTGTGTCCCTCTGCCTCTGGGGGAAGTTTGGAGCGATAGCAAGCGGCAACAGGCCAGGGAGCGCTGTGTTAGCAAGATACATATACTGTGGACTGATAGAGAGGAGGCCACACCTCACCTTTCACAGGCCACAGCTCCTTTATTACTGAGCACAATTTCATTCACTTCATCACATCATCTCCCAGTCCTAAATAAGTGCTAATATTATTAAAAGCTAAATATGCCACACATTAAATCAATAAAGCTATAACCAAAACTACATATAGTTACATAAAACATTCTCTCCAAAAGAAAACAAGACGGCATGAATTCAAAACACTTTAGCATACATTCAACATAAACAAAAACTGGTTTACTCAAATTACAGATTCTAAACTAATACTAATAAAAATAATCACACTAATAATCCAGAGGAACTCATTCAGTTGCACTAATTTCTACTGACTCTAATACAATAACACATACCATCCTGCTAGCAAAAAAAAAAAAAAGAGCAGAAAGAATTTTCTGACTGTGTCTTTGTTCATTTTCAGTTAGTAAACACAGCAGAGCTGAGAGAGCAACAACACAGACCAAAGTGAAAGATACAACCTGTTTGATTAAGACCAGGCACAACAGGCTCCGGTCAAGTTTGATATATTTAGCTTCTATAACATGTCGTCTTTCAGATTAGTGGAAAGAAAACATCCAACACACACATTCAGGTGTTTATTTAACCACAGTTTGTCTGTTTGAATCTGTAGGCTTCAATTACAACTCAAATCTTTAAAGGACGTTTTGTCAAAATGAGTTTTTCTCACACTCCTCCTCCTCAGTAAAACTTAGATTCAGCTAACTCTCCAGTTGTGTTAAACCAGGGGTCAGCAACCTTTTTGACTCAGAGCTACTTCAAGGATAGCGAGTAGTAAGAAGGGCTACCAGTTTGATATAAACTTCTGGAAGAACTTAAAGTTGCATGGTTTACCTTTAATGATGATATTATCATCATTATTATTAATAATAAATATTCATATACTGAATGTGAAGACACTGTCAGATCACGTTAATACAACGGGAGGAAACACAGAAACATTTCAACATGCAACACTTTTTTAATTTCCATTCATTTCAATGCATTTCGTTTCATTTTCAAATGATCAGTTTTGTAACATTTTTTTTAGGAAATCATCATGTCTCATTTGTACTAACCACTACCTCTGTAACAGTTTTTAACAATTCATGAACTATGACCGATGTTTGTACAGACTGTCAGTTGTGTAAGATGAAAAATTTTAAATAAATCCCATCACATTTCATACTCATCAACACATCTGTTACACTTCATGAACAAATTTGTCACATTTTTTTTTAAAACAATATTTGAGTTTAGTTTTGCCGTGGTGTTTCGCTGAAAACATGTTATCTCTTTCTTTGTCTGTAAATGTCTGTTAGTCTGTCTGTTAGTGGGAAGCCTGGCACTGCATGCGGTTCACCAGTGTACTGTAATCTGGGATATAACCTGACACTGCAACTCTGAGTGAGTCTTGCAGATGTTCATCAGTAAGGTGCATTCTGTGCTTGTTTTTGATGAAGTTCATGTCAGGAAAGGCTGATTCACAGAGATAGGTTGAACCTAAAAGGCAGGCAACCTTCATAGCTGCTGTGCATACACCTTTGTACTTTTCTGTGTCCACAAGGCACCGGTAGTCTGGTGCACCCTGGTGGGCTTTGAGGTGGAGGTCATTTTGCAACGTTACAATTTCAATCTCCACCTGTCCAGCAGTGCCTGCATGAAAGGATTGGAAATGAATGACACGCATGGCTTACGTTGATCAAAGTCACAAAACCTGTTCTCAAACTCTTGCTCAGTCTGTTTATGACTTGAGAGTACTTTTCTGCAACTTTGTCTAAAGCCGCAGATACAGAAACATTGTCTTTCAGCACAGACTGCACAGGAGGAAAGTGCAGCACTTTTTTCTCTGTAAATGCAGAGAAAATGTTCATCTTAGCTTTAAATGCATTTACAGCACTTATCATGTCAGCAGCAGTCTTACCTTTGTCTTGCAGCTCACAGTTCAAATGGTTCAGTTGTGTGTAGTGGTAGTGCGCTGCCAGGTGTGTAGTTAGCATGGTAGCTTTTGTGACACGTACTGAAGTGTCTCTCCACATTGTGCCACAGTCGCCCCGCTAATGAGACACACACAGTTTTCTTTAACAGTCGTAAAAAAACTGTTCCTCCCAATCATTGTGAAAATGATAAGTGTTCTTTCTTTTTCTGCCATGTTTTCAGGGGTAGAAAATTCACCCAGCTCCCCGTGCTAGCTGCGCCCGCTAGCTTATCTCAGCAGAGTGAGAGGTTTGTCATGCGCACAACATTGAACTTTGACCCAGGCAAGGTCAGAGTTCATGTAGTTTTTATTTTTTTATTTTCAGTATTGTCATTTTCAAATCTACATCTATGCAAGAATAAAAAAGAACAGCAACGCAATTAAATACATTTTATACGGAGCTCCTTGGCGATTAGTGCTATTTTTAGAACATGCCCTGCGGGCGAGTCATGTGGTCCCTGGGCGACCTGGTGCCCGCAGGCACAGTGTTACTGTGTCACATACGTGTTACTCCTGAAGTAACATTTCTGACACGTCTCGTGTCTCTGTGTTTTTCCCTCATTAGCACGCGACTGGTTTTGTTGTTGTTTTGTTGTGTTTTTAGACACAGGCTGAAAAACTACAAACTTCACAGTAAACTGAGACTTCAGCTCCTCAGTGCAGAGTGGAAACTAACAGAGCTGGATCATCACCTTTTTACTGGAGAATCAATCAAAGTTCACTCATAGAAATGCTAGTTTGAACCATTTTTGTTGTTGTGGTCGTTGCCTTTTCCAAAATTGCTCCCAGTATTTTCCAGATTCAGTGTTATTGTAGCTGTTGAGTTGTTGGTTGACTTTAGATAAAGGAGCAGAACTCAAAGCTGAACACAGTTTATCTGAAGAAAAGGAATTTCACCTGATCACAGCCTGAAATATTTTGTTTCTGAGTTTGGTCCAAATAAATTTGCTCTTTGCATCAAGAGAAAAACATGAGTGGCTCTTAGTTCATTAGTGTTGGCTGTTTTGTAACTTGGTCAATGTTTCACTTGGTGTCCGTTTTTGTCTTCCCTTTTAATGGGGAGGCCACAAAGCCTTCTGGGAAATGTAGGAAATGACTTGACTGATGGAGATCATTTTTTCTATCTTTATTTATTCATAAAAACCATCAGTCAGCAGCAGTGTATGGGAAGACATCACCAAATATATACCAAATATGGCACATTTTCATCTGATATTACAAAGATAAAGTACCTCGCAATTCATAGTACTCCATTATACTGCTGTAAAAACTGTTACATTTATATTTAAAACACACAAAATGACTGTAAATTAAACTGGGATTTGCTACCTTCTGCAACATCTTTATTTTTCCCTAAGTTTTATTCTGTGCATGGGGAATAACTGTTGAGGCATATTCCAGCATTTGTTAAAGTAACAGAAGAGGCGGCCAAGTTTGCTTGAAATACAGCAGTGACCCATGTTGTGATGCTGCCTGTTTTTATTGTCCTTTTATTGTTGGCAGACAGACTGTTTTGAAAAAGTGAACTCAGTATGGAGAAATGTGGGTTACCTGTTGTAAAAACCTGTACTGCTTTCAAAGATCAAAAATGACCAACAAATTATGTAAAATGACGGCAACAACATTTATTTGGATTAAAGATTAATAGCACTTATCTCAGGGATCCTAAAGTACCCACCATGAGCAGGCTCTTGGTGACAGTAGAAAGATAAGAGAACATAGCAATTTATTGCAATTGAGTTTTATTTGTTTGATGAGGAAATTATCGAAGGCGTGGTGGTCCATGTGCATAACGCCATGCAAAATACCCAAGGATGCCCCACCTCTCTTCCTGTAGAATGTGTGCTGAATACTGGTAAAGCACCTCATACCAACCATAAGAGAGGGAGGATCTTAGAGCACGGTGGATGTGACACAAAGCTCTTGCTTCACCTGCCAAAGCAGCTTCTTGGGCCCTGGGACTGACAGCTACAATTCCAACGCTGACTCCTACAACAGCAGCACCTGCTGCAGCTGCCACATAAATTCTGTTTAATTGTCCATGATTTGGAGCAGCTGGGGGGTTGACTGGTCTCACTTCATTTATTTGTGCAGCCTCTGGTTCACCTGCTGGTTCTTCCAGAGGTCTTTGTTGAACATTCTCCTCTCTTTGTTCCTCAGCTGCTATATTTGTAGCTATGGAGGCTCTCCGCACAGCTGTGATGACCAAATGACCAGCACACCAACCCAGAAGAAAGACTGCAGGTTCATCTGCTGGTTCATTTAGACGTTCATCTGGTTCATTTAGACGTTCAACAAGTTCATTTAGACGTTCATCTGATTCATTTAGACGTTCAACAAGTTCATTTAGACGTTCAACAAGTTCATTTAGACGTTCAACAAGTTCATTTAGACGTTCAACAAGTTCATTTAGACGTTCAACAAGTTCATTTAGACGTTCATCTGGTTCATCTAGACGTTCATCTGGTTCATTTAGACGTTCATCTGGTTCATTTAGACGTTCAACAAGTTCATTTAGACGTTCAACAAGTTCATTTAGACGTTCATCTGGTTCATTTAGACGTTCATCTGGTTCATCTAGACGTTCATCTGGTTCATTTAGACGTTCATCTGGTTCATTTAGACGTTCAACAAGTTCATTTAGACGTTCATCTGGTTCATTTAGACGTTCATCTGATTCATTTAGACGTTCAACAAGTTCATTTAGACGTTCATCTGGTTCATTTAGACTGGTTCATCTTAGACGTTCATCTGGTTCATCTTAGACGTTCATCTGGTTCATTTAGACGTTCATCTGGTTCATTTACGGGCTCATTTGTTGAACACCGTTCTGCTATAATATTTGCAGCTGTGGGGGCTGCATGTCTTTGGACTGTGGGGGTTAGCCGGAGCACCCGGAGAGAACCCACCCAGGCACACGGAGAACATGCAAACTCCATCGTGCTGCCTGTTTCTTTTTCAGTGGTTGTAAAAACTTGTTTTTTTGTTCTTTGTTTGTCCCTCCTTTGGGGGGTTGACTGGTCTCACTTCATTTATTTGTGCAGCCTCTGGTTCACCTGCTGCTTCTTTCAGGGGTCTTTGTTGAACACCGTTCTGCTATAATATTTGCAGCTGTGGGGGCTGCATGTCTTTGGACTGTGGGGGTTAGCCGGAGCACCCGGAGAGAACCCACCCAGGCACACGGAGAACATGCAAACTCCATCGTGCTGCCTGTTTCTTTTTCAGTTGTTGTAAAAACTTGTTTTTTGTTCTTTGTTTTTTTTTGTTTTGTTTTTTTTTCTTTTGGGGGGAAGAATGTATGTTATGGAGAGTGTAAACCCAAACTCTTTTTAGTCTAGATGACTAAGCAGTTCAGGCCTTGTAACGAACAGCTCCAATAACTCCAACAACAGCAACTCCTGCTATAAAAGCAGCAGCTCCTGTTGAAATCCCAGAGAACAGTCCATTAGGTGATGGACTGCCATCTTCCTCCTCCACTGACTGATGGTCATAATCAGGTTCTGGGGGGTCATCTTCAGCAATAAGATTCATTGCTGTCAGGGTTTTCCGCACACCTTTGGTCACTAAGTACCCGACACCCCAACCCAAAGCAAAGAATGCCATTTTTAGCTGAATTAGATGAATTTGTTGAAGAAATTTGTAGATGATTGATTATTGATTTTTGTTGATTCCTCAGCTCCCTGTCTTGTATTTGTTCTGTGTCAGTCCACAAGTGAAGGATCGGTTGGTTGACGTGTTCAGTGTTTTCAGGGATACTAACAAGCCTGAAAGGTTTCTATGGTAACTGTGACACTTTGAACCGTCATTCTAACTGTGACGTCATCTGACGGCCCATTCGGTCGAGGACGCAGCGACGTCGAACGTGCTGGGATGACGTATTTTTGTAGCCCAACCCGGAAATTAGCCTCACCCTGGTTCCGTTGTGTTTTGGATTATTACCATAAATAAACAGTGACCAACGAAACTTTCTGGTGCTTCCAGGTTTAGTTGATCAGATAATCTTCACAGACGAACACCACTGTTCTGAGGTTTGAAGCCTACACCACGGTCACAGGACGTCAACGTCTCCATCACTAAGCTTCCAACTTGTCATTTCATTTAGCTCTGAGCTAGAGGCTGACATTTTCTCGGGAATCCTGTGGGTCACGTGATTCCCGTGGGATTCCCGCCTGATGGGAATCAATTTCACTACTCATCGCGTGATTGGGACGGAACGGGAATAAGAGTCAACGGGAGCGGCAATAATAATCACAATAGTCGAGTTTAAATGTGTGAAATTAACGCTATGTTATTGTGTTGGTGAAATAAGATATATAAATAATAATCAGGTTTGCCAGCTCTCAATCTCAGGCTCTCGCCCTGCTCGAACAGTTCTCACACCGAAACCAGGTGAACCAGCCATCGTATTTTGGTTGGTTATCTACCGTGTTGATAGACAGCTGCTCAAACTCACAGCTGGCGAGGACCAGCCAATCACAGCACAGTAGGGCGGGAGTTGCTGCATGACTTGCAAATTATTATCCAAAAGGCCTTCAAGCTAGCCAGTCATAGTCCCATCTAACCTGGCTGAATGAAAGTGACTGTGACAGATATCCATTATGGATTCATTAATGAACGAACCCAGGGACCTTAGACCTTAGACCTTAAGTCTTAGACCAAAGGTCCTGCTCCTTTTCAAGTGTTAGAACCTGGATACTTTTTAAAACCATGGTGGTGAATTGAGTACAAATATGTGCCTGTGATTTAGTGCACATCACTCTAGCCAGGTACCACAAAACCTACAGACTGTGCCCAAAACACATGACACGGGAGTGGGATGGAACGAGAGTGATTCTTCTCAGATCCGGACGGGACAGGATTTTTTTTTCTAATTTGACTTGGGACTGGGACAGGACAGGATTATGTTTGTGGGAGTGGGATGGGACAGGAGGGAAAATCCACCCCCGTGTCACCCTATACTCTGAGCTCTTCTATGAAAGCCTTTCTTCTCAGAAAGTTAGTAGAAACACAACAAGGCTGTAAAGGTGGACTGGTGAGTAGATGGGTTTTCAGTTTTCGTGTGCAGTATCATGATGTTGACAACCCGTGTTGAAAATGTCTTGAGCCTGTGTTAAAACCACAGACCTTATTTCAGACATTAAACCAAAGCCACACTGACTTTGGGACGAGGGAACAGGAGGTGCTAACATGCTAATGCACCTCTGAGTTTTAGGACTCATTCCTGCACCGCTCTATTGTTTGGGTGCAGACCAACGTAATAATAATACTAATGACAATAAAATGAGAATAGAAATCAAACCATTCAGGTTTTGTTTAGGCCTGTTTTAAAATGACATTGGACTGGGTTGCGTTATATTTTAGTGATTCCTAACAAAGATATTTCTCTAGTCTTTATGGCCTTTTAGAAACAAAATGTAGAATCAAAAATATTTCGTTACAAAATAAAGATAATAAAGGAAATTTTAAAAACTAAGTAAGTATTTAAAAGCATCTATGAAATAGGCCAACAAAAGGAGGCGAACTGGCTTCAGCTGGGCCACTTTTGGCACTCACAGGTTGTCCTTTAGACACTGGCAGGTGTGGTGTCGGACTGAAATAATCCAGACTTCAGCCACTAGATGTCACTGGTGAACTCTCTATTACACTGTTCATTAAGTGGACAGCGTAGTTTGTCCCTCCCAGGACACTGTAGCAGCCACTTTTTAAATGTTGTTTTGCCCTGCCTGCAAAAACTGTGGAACAATTTCAGAAAAATGTTCCTCAATGGAAAAATGCAAAGACTCTGAAGACTTCACCATCTACAGTGTCTAATTAAAAACACTGCATTGTGTCCCTCTGCCTCTGGGGGAAGTTTGGAGCGATAGCAAGCGGCAACAGGCCAGGGAGCGCTGTGTTAGCAAGATACATATACTGTGGACTGATAGAGAGGAGGCTGTAAATGACAGCAAATTGTGTTTGTAGTAAAGGAAGCAGTTCTGTCATTTTATTTTTTTGTGCCTTTATTTTGAAGAGCACTGCCCTTCTTCTTCGTCTACTTCCTGTTGTTGCTGCCGCTAGACTTCCCGCTCCCGATTCGTCGTAAAGACCTGCTCCCGTTGTTTCTGTTGGTAAAACATGCAAACAAATTATTTACTTGTTATATTCTGTGTAAAAATTTATGAAGGGAATTTTTATTGTGGTTCGCTTCATGTTTTGTGTTGTTTGCATGTCACGTAAGGAATGTCAGTGCGACGTGTAGGTGGAGATAGGCTGCTAGCAGGCTGAACATAAACTTAGCGCCCTTGGAAGCAGGAGGTGGTATGGGAAGATTAATGGTGTTCATTGTAAAACAAGTGGTTCATTTCATTTAAAACATAATTTGTGTTAAGTTTAAAAATGTAAACATGTTTCTGTACATTATGTGTGTGTAAATAATATGTACTGTGGTATTTATATTTCTGTTCATATAGTTTTCACGGTGTCAGAATGAGAGGAGAAGAAAAGAGGAGAGAAGTAAAGTTGCACCAGTCGAAGCTCTCTGCATTTGTTTGGTTATTCCAAGTGGGCCGCTACAGAGGCCACACCTCACCTTTCACAGGCCACAGCTCCTTTATTACTGAGCACAATTTCATTCACTTCATCACATCATCTCCCAGTCCTAAATAAGTGCTAATATTATTAAAAGCTAAATATGCCACACATTAAATCAATAAAGCTATAACCAAAACTACATATAGTTACATAAAACATTCTCTCCAAAAGAAAACAAGACGGCATGAATTCAAAACACTTTAGCATACATTCAACATAAACAAAAACTGGTTTACTCAAATTACAGATTCTAAACTAATACTAATAAAAATAATCACACTAATAATCCAGAGGAACTCATTCAGTTGCACTAATTTCTACTGACTCTAATACAATAACACATACCATCCTGCTAGCAAAAAAAAAAAAAGAGCAGAAAGAATTTTCTGACTGTGTCTTTGTTCATTTTCAGTTAGTAAACACAGCAGAGCTGAGAGAGCAACAACACAGACCAAAGTGAAAGATACAACCTGTTTGATTAAGACCAGGCACAACAGGCTCCGGTCAAGTTTGATATATTTAGCTTCTATAACATGTCGTCTTTCAGATTAGTGGAAAGAAAACATCCAACACACACATTCAGGTGTTTATTTAACCACAGTTTGTCTGTTTGAATCTGTAGGCTTCAATTACAACTCAAATCTTTAAAGGACGTTTTGTCAAAATGAGTTTTTCTCACACTCCTCCTCCTCAGTAAAACTTAGATTCAGCTAACTCTCCAGTTGTGTTAAACATTTTTCTGATATTTGTGACTTGCCAGGTCATAGATTAACATACAAATGACAGAAACTATTTGCTGTTGCAGTTAGAAACATAATTTCCAGGAGAGAGTTGGATGAGAATGACTTTTACAGCAACTGTGACACATTGAAATTTTGACCTGATGACCTCTGAGTTTCTTTTGTTTCTGAGTTTGGTCCAAATAAATTTGCTCTTTGCATCAAGAGAAAAACATGAGTGGCTCTTAGTTCATTAGTGTTGGCTGTTTTGTAACTTGGTCAATGTTTCACTTGGTGTCCGTTTTTGTCTTCCCTTTTAATGGGGAGGCCACAAAGCCTTCTGGGAAATGTAGGAAATGACTTGACTGATGGAGATCATTTTTTCTATCTTTATTTATTCATAAAAACCATCAGTCAGCAGCAGTGTATGGGAAGACATCACCAAATATATACCAAATATGGCACATTTTCATCTGATATTACAAAGATAAAGTACCTCGCAATTCATAGTACTCCATTATACTGCTGTAAAAACTGTTACATTTATATTCAAAACCTACCCTGTAAGAAAGGCTTTGAGGTTTTTGCTACCTCACCTGAATTTCCTGTTCCAGTTGAACTAAAATGTTTGATGTACTTGAAATATCAGGTTTAACTGTGCCCAACTGATCAGTTTAATCCGACTAGTTCAGGCAACATAGATGTCTTAGTTGTATACACTACGTTTGCGCTGCCCCTGCGAAAATGCATATGCGTCCCCACACAATAAGCAACGGCTGTCCACCACCACTAGCCACAAGAATCTTCCTCTTTGGATTAGGAGTTCGCAAGGTAAAAACAATTTTTTTTATCCTGTTTATATTTGTTGTTGTTTATATTTTCTTGTTAAATTAAATGTTGACCAGGTAAACTAGATAAGGGTCGTGAAAGTAAACCTTGGGGCAGCAATTTGTAGTTTTTTTGTTTTGTTTTTTGCGCAGTCCGATTTACAACCCATTCTACCGCTTTCCTTGTGACAGGAAAGAGAGGAGGAGATGGCTGCAGTACAGTTTGATTTGTAAACGAATTAAGTTTGACGCCTTCGGGTGCTAACGTTAGCTAGCTAACCTAGGATGAAAATTGCATAGGTTTTGCTGTCTCAAATCCATTCAAGCAACGCGGGAGACAGCACTACGGGATCTTATTTACCGACGTTGGACCCGAGGCCAGAGGCCTGTACTACGAAGGGAGTTTAACCTACTCTGATTTAACTCGGGGTTATCAGTGAGAGTCGGGGTTGACAAACTCGACTGCCTCGGTCTGTGTTAAACGGTACTACGACGGTGGTTCAGATGTCGGTAAATTGAGTCGGTGTTAACTTAATCAGAGTTAGTGCGCGTTCATAAAACGGGCGTGCACCGTATCTCTCAGATGAAGAGCGCACGTTAATTCTGCCGGTTTACAGAGGAATTTAAAGAGACTCTAACGACACAATATAAAACCACGGCCGCCAATAAAGACAGGGAGACTTGTCAAATGTTCTCTGGTTAACCTGTACTACAAAAAAGGTGGATAGATTTTACCCGGGGCCGTAGTACCGTTTAACACAGATTGAGGCAGTCAGAGTTTGTCAATCCCGACTTTCCTTGATAACCCCGAGTTAAATCAGAGGAGGTTAAACTCCTTTCGTAGTACAGGCCTCTGGTAACAGTATTTTCATCGGTCGTGACGACAGACTTGACAAGCGGATTATGTTACTAAACTAGTCTGTTAATCAGCGATCTAAAGTGTTGAATTAGTTCTGTTCAACCTGCAGGACATAAAACAGACTACTAGACTAGAGCCCAACCTATTTTGTTCTAATTGTACTCCTCTTCTGTTTAATAGCCAGCATGTTGCTTCACATCATTCTTGTGGATGATGACACCCAGAGGGTTCAGATTGAAACTCTTCCAGAGAGGGTGGATGAATTGAAGACTTTTCTCAAGAGTAAGCTCAGTTTAGAGGGTGACATTCACATCCAGTTTCAAGATCCAGAGTTCAGTAATGAGCTGTGCAACTTGACTGACATGTCTGAGCTACCCCCAGAGAGGCCAAGGCTGAAGATAATACTAAAGGCTCCACCCACTACACCCTCCTCTGTGTACTCAGTGGACACTAGTTCCTCTGACACAGCCAGTATGTCCTCAATATTATCAGTTTGTTCTCTGTCAACCCCTCGTTCCAAGCACCGGCCTGACCATTTTGTCGTACCCTCTTTCACTTATGATGTTGAACTGAAGCTCAGAAAAGGAAATGAGGCTTATGAAAAAGATGGTTCCCTCCTTGCTGTGACTGCTGCAATGAAGAGAGACTTAGTTGACAGAGTAACAAGTGTTATGTACAAGTGCAGTGCATATCCAACATCAAAACAAATTGAGGATGTTGCCAAAGCCCTAGTTGAAAAGCATCCCTGTCTGAGAGTTCTTCACATGAATGGTACTGCTGGAAGTTCAGCCTCACTTTTAAGATGGGTAACCTCTGTCAGAAGTTCCGCATCACTGGATGTCCAGAGCTTACAGTCAATTGAAAGAAGTCAACAGACACATCAACTGGGAACAGGAAGCTGAAGAAAGCAAAACGGAGATCGACTTCTTGCCAGATATTCCTGAAGAGAGGTCTCCAGACAGCCTTGAAAGTGAGAGAATAGCTCTGACTGAGGAGATGAAGAAAAGGAAAAGAGATTGGAAAATGGTTGATTCCCTGATGGAGAGCACCTTTGGCTTGCTAAGGAAGGAGATTGTTGATGATGAGCCTCCTGTGTCTGAAATTGAAGATAGATGGCCAGCATTGTTCTCAGAAAGACAGGTAATTATTTTGTAGATAATATTTATTTTTTTATTTAATTCCGCTTTACAAACATCAAGATTTGCAGTCATTCAAATCTTTGAGACTTTAATTTTAGTTTTCTGTTCTGTTGACTTCAGAATTTGTTTTTCTATTTGCATTTTTTTTAACTTTATTTTTTATTAAAGAGAAACACAAACATTCCTTGACAACATCACAAGTTATGTATGACAGTGCTAAAGACAAGAAAACAAAACACAAAAACAAACAAACAAACAAAAACCTTGGGGCCCAGAAAGCTGAATAGTACTAATGAGTGAAAAATACTAAATAGATAGATAGATAGATAGATAGATAAGTGGACAGTTAAGACATTCCAGCATACTGTGGGGTTCCCCTCAGTTAGAGAGGTATCTTGCTATAGGTAGCCACCTCCTCACAAAGACATCAGACCTTAATTGTAATTGAGCAGTTAAGGCCTCCATTCCATACACCTCCCTCAGCTTCTGTTTCCACTGTGCCACTGTAGGTGGCTGTGGATTCATCCATTTTATTGTCACCATTTTCCTAGCAGTCATCAAGAGTATATGTAACAAGTGCTTTTGGTCTCTAGTATACATGCCTTCAGGAGTTAGATCGAAAAGAAACTGACTTGGGGTGAATAGTATGTTAATTCCCAGAACTTTATCTATTTGCATTTTTACTGATGGTAAATTTTTCCAACTGCAGAATTTTAAATTTTTATGTCCTGTAAAGCTAGCCCAATGCAGACCTACAGAGAAGAATCCAAGCAAATCTTAAGACTTAACTTCCATTACACTACCCATCACTAACATTGCTTTCCATGGTCCTAAAGCACACTTGCTGGAATAAAGTAGTTCCATTTTGTAATGTTCTGTGCTGCTATATATGCAGACTACATTAATATAGCTCAAGGCTCCACTTGTGTGTATATATATATGTATTTTATCAATATGTTTTATGTTGTAAGGGAACCATTGACAAGTCATTTGTTTTTCTCCATACAGATTAGTGCAGAATTCATGCAGCTGGTTTCCACTGATCTCCACCAGTCTTTCTTTGATGGACTTGACAAGTACATCCCAAGGCTGCTGGAAATGTACAGAGTTAGAAGTAGAAGCAGTTCTGACCTGCACATCCTGCTTCAGCCCCTTGATGTACAAGTAAGTATAGTCACATTTTACCCAATTCTTTAATCACAATCAATCAACATTGGTCCACCTGTAAAAATGGTGTCAGTCATATTCAAATCTAATGTGCTGAAAAGCTGTTACTGTCATTAGCTTATCTGCATAAATAAATATATAATTATATTATAATTATAATAACATAATTCACTATTTGGCATAACTATACACAGAGGTCTATACAGACGATAATGTTTTAATTAAGCACTTTTGGACACTACTCATTCTGTTTATCTGGCATGCAAGCACAGATTTTTTTTTCACAGTCTGTGCCTTGCATGATAGTAGTTAGCTATTAGTTGGCAAACCTTGATTGGACACTTACTAGTTTATTTTACAATCAATCATGGGACATTTTGAGTTTACTATTTATACTGTAATAATTCATAGTAGATATTTGGACATCAATACTAAATGCTCACCACTTATATAGCGGACTATATGATGAATTATGAGTGGTTGTAGATAAATCCCAGCCCCAGCAACTGGGAGCATAAAGTTCCACCCTTTTGTCCCTCCCATCAAATCAAACAGTTCCCCCCATCCATCAGTAATAACGTTTAACAGTTAAGATTTTTACCATAGCGTTGTTTTGATTACCTTTTCCAACAGGACTTACATGGCATTACAGACAAGCCTTATATAATATTATAGTGCTACTCATAATGCTTTTAATTGCTACATTTGTCACAGTTTGTCGTCGTCGTTTCTGTTCTTATGTTTTAGTCTTCAAACCAGAAGAGAAGAGCAACTGCTTTGCTTGGACTTCCTGAAGGAGGATCCCTTCAATTTAATCTGTGCCTGCGAGATGTGTAAGTGAGTTGATTTCAATGTTGCATGTTTTTCACATTGAAAGACAATGAATTAGTTAAGGTAAGACAAAAAGCTAAACAATTTTAATATGGTTTTCATTTAATACTGTAATGCACTTACCTACTCCTGAGTTGATATTTCAGTACATGTTAGAAAATCTTGAATCATAAACAAAAAAGTGCATTTTTAAATCTTTTCCAGTCATAATTGAAAGCATAAGCTTGTTTCTCTGCCATCTTTACAAATATAATATTAACAAACCTTTAACAGCATCAGAATAAACATTTGATAATTGTCTAGCACCATAATTTAGTTTGATACTGTTGGCAAGTTCAGATTTATGTTTTGATATTTGGTTAGCCATTTGATTTAAGACCCCATGTCTTATGCATCATTTTATACACATTTACTCCAAATTTAGTCTATCATATCTGGATCACCGCAAGTAAAACAAAGTTTGTGGCTTTAAAACCAAAACAATTCATTTATGCCACTAATTGTACTTATCCATGGCACTTCAGTACAGCTGTTATAACTTCTGAATTTTTGACAGTTGTTTTCCAAAACATACACACATAATAAACTTACAAAACTATATGAGTAACTTTGTTTTCAAACAAAACTAATTATGCCTTATCATGGCCCTAATTATGGTCTTTTCCCTAAAAGCCAAGTACGAAACTAGGCGGGCATGTGTTTCAATGTACATCTCCATTGTTCTGATTTTGGGAACAAAGTTAAATTACATTGAATTAATACTGATGTTGAAGTAGGATTTTACTATTTAGGTTAAATGGCTCCTTGTCATTTGGGGTTTCCTTTGTGGTGTTGCCTTTGTTGTCATTGTGTCTTTCCCAACATAGTGTGATAAAAGTTAGGTACAGTCAAGTCAAATCAGGGCAGGAGGAAAGAGAGCATAGCACAATGCAGGTTCACATAAAGAAAAATCAGACTAATCATGAAACAAATAATAATTACAGTAGGACTCATAATAGTGACGATACATGCTTAATTACTGAATTCTTTATGTTCTTTAGACTTCCAGTTCACCAGAGGAGGCTACAAAAGGAGTGGATGTTGGCCTTCTCATTGTTGCAGAGGAACGTGGAAGCAAAGAGGAGTTGCTAGCAAAAGAGATCATCGACGTTGCTGTTATTCTGGAGGAGCACATCGTTCTGCATGAGCTAAGAAATATTTCTAATGCCTTTGCTACACTGATGGGTCTTCTTTACTGCCTAACATAGACCATCCCAAAGGACTGAAATATACATTTGAGCTCATACAAAAAGTTTTCATGGGCATTGGTAGTGGAAGTTGTTCTGCCAAAGTACACAGACTTTGCAACAGGCTGCTTCAAAGCAAAGTGTAGTGGCTTGTCCGTCACATGTATTATATATCTCCTTGTTCTTTCAGGGGTCTTTGTTGAACACTATTTTGGTGCTTACTGTATTGTTTTGTTTTTTGCTTTTTTTTCTTTTGCAGCAGTATTTTAGTATATGGAGACTGTAAACCCAAGCTTGTAGTAGTCGTCTAGTGTTTCCCAACCTTTTTGAGCCACGGCACATATTTTACATTAGAAAAATCACAAGGCACACCACCAAACAAAAATGTCACAAAAAGTATATTTATTGAAATATAATGAAAAACTCATCATACTTCTCATTTGTCAGAAACACTTTAAGTTCCTCCCGCAGCTCATACACACAGGCTAAAACTTTGCCACAGGACAGCCACTGGACCTCCATGTGGAGCAGTAACACTTTATGTTGCGCTCCCATTTCCTCACACAGTGATGCGAACATGTGACTTTTTACAGGTCTCGTCTTCACAAAGTTTATCATGCGCATAGCATTTTCCAGTACAGCAGCTAGGTCTGCCGGCAATGTCTTGGCAACGAGTGCTTCCCGGTGAGGAAAACAATGCGTCGCAATGACATCTGGATTTTGCTCTTTCACTCTGTTTACAAATCCTTTGGTGTGCCCGAGCATGGCAGCTGCTCCATCGGTGCAAACACACAGTTCTGCCACTTCAGTCCTCCTTGTTCAAGGTACTCTGACACATCTCAAAAAATTTCCTCTCGTGTTGTTCTTTCTGGCAATTCCTTGCAAAACAGAAAGTTTTCTCTGATGATGTCTCCATCTACAAAACACACATTTGCCATAAGTTGTGCATATCCACTGATATCCATAGATTCGTCGATTTGCAATGCAAATTTCGCACTAATGCACAACTTTTCCAAAAACTATTTTTTCAATGTCAGCAGACATGTCTTCAATACGTCTGGAAACAGTCCATTAGTTGGTGATGGACTGCCATCTTCCTCCTCCACTGATTGATGATCAGAATCTGGTTCTGGGGGGTCATCTTCAGTAATAACATTCATTGCTGTCAGGGTTCACTGCTCAGCTTTGGTCACTAAATATCCAGCAGCCCAACCCAAAGCAAAGAATGCCTTTTTTTTTTGCACGAGATGATGTTTGTAGTGTAGATTGTTGTTTCCTCTGCTCCTTTTGTTTTTCTTTTGTTTCTGTCCACAACAGAAAATGTGGGGGATGAGTTGATATGTTGTTTGTTGGCCAGCCCTGAGCTGGGCTGTGACTGGAGGCTTGTCTGGGATCAAATTAATTAATTAATCAAATTCAAATCAAATTAATTAATTTTGGTGATATGAACTTCAGTCTTTGTGGTATTTTGACCAGGTCTGGTTTGTGTTGGTATCTTCTGTATGTGTTTGTGTGTGTATTGGTACTGTATTTTATGGAGACTGTAAACCCAAGCTCGTAGTAGTTAGTGATACCGTCATTCTGTGACATCATCTGATGACCCATTCGATCGAGGACACAGCGACGTTGAACGTGACGTCTACACATCTTTCAACAAACTCATCCGTTTTATTTTGGATTATGTTTATGATGCTTTTGTACTTTGTTTGAATGATGTATTATTTGGTTTTACAAACTATAAAAAGATTTAGAGAATGATTTTTTTTTCTTTTTAATCTTATGATATTGCTGGCCACATTTTACATCCATAAATGTAAGGTATTAAAAATGAAACCCTCTTTTCAAATCTTTAAAGAAGAAGTGGAGTCCTATGTTAAAACAATAGCTACCTATTGTAACAGCAAAGCTGGAAAAACATTGAATTTGAGCTCCAAATGTAATTAGGGCCCGAGCAACGAGTTGCATGGGCCCAACGGGGCCATGCAACGAGTTGCAAGGACCCTCTTGTTTTCGTTCGGTTTTTTTGTTGTTATTATTTTTTTTCTTTTTTTCCCGCCTCCTAAATCACGTTTTTGAGGGCCTAAACATGCGTGAAAACTCATGAAAATTTGCAGACGCATCAGGCATGGCGAAAAATTTAAGTATTTAGGGGTCTTGAGCATGGGCGTGGCAAAATGGCCTCAGTAGCGCCACCTACATTTTTAAACGGAACAGCCCCTCAAGCCCGTTGCGCCTAAAAATCTGAAAATCTACACACATATGTAACATCCCATGACGCACCAAAAAGTCTCTTGGAGCCATATTCTAAACCCAACAGAAAGTATTTTTATTTTGACCGGAAGGTGACATTTTTGGCCATTTCCAGGGGTCGCTTGAACGCGAACTTGTCCTAGACGCATTATCCGATTGACTTCAAAATTTGATAAAATGTTATTAAGCCATAGACGAAGTTAAATTGCGGAAGTTTTGAGTTTCCATTGAAGGGCGTGGAAGTTATGGCCCCTCAAAGTTCGATCACTCGCCACGAAACAGGAAGTTGCTTTAAATTTGCTTTATTTCGGCCATACTTTGTCCAAACTGCATCAAACTTTACAGGAATGTTAATGGTACCTATCTGCACACATCCATATGTCAATATTCATACAATTGTTGTAGCGCCACCTATTTATAGCAGGAAATGACATATTTTATAGTGTGATGTCCAGTTTCTAGACGGGTGACCAGATTCACTTCAAATGTTGTCAGGACAGACTTAAGGACCTACGGAAGACTGGCTCCGAAAATTGTGAGTTTTGGTCGAAGCGTGTGCCTGTTCTGGCCTGTCAAAGTTGAACATCTCCAATCTTTCATACAACACTGAAATCTTGGGGCGTGATTTACTGCTTTATCCTATAGATGGAGCCATTGTATTACTCTGATGGGTTTTTGGAAGGGGGTCTCTGTGTGTGTGTGTGTGTGTGTGTGTGTGTGTGTGTGTGAGGGGGGAGGGGAAGAGGAGTTGATTGAGTCTGTGAGAAGCTGCCACAGGGAGGTCACAGTCAAGAGAGCCAAGAGCTGTCACAGATGATGAGCTCTGAAAAATATTATCACAGAAAATAATTAGCATAAAAGCTTTTATTTTAAATTTTTTGTTGCCACAAATTCAGGTTTCTTACAGCATCTTCCTTATTGTATTGTATTATTATTTCCTACTCATCTTCTCCCATATGTCTCCCCTTGGCCAAAGCTGAGCGTGATAATATTTTTCAGATGATGAGCTCTGAAAAATATTATCACAGAAAATAATTAGCATAAAAGCTTTTATTTTAAATTTTTACATCTCGAAAGTGTGAACTGTTACGCCAGCGTGTGCCCTCGACCTGCGTTGACCCCGCGGTTGCCGGGGTCCCGCGGTCGCCGCTCCCCCGACGGGCGCCGGGTGCGAGGGCCCGTTCAACGCTGCTCGCAGCTTTAATGTAGTTTTGTCATCTTAATGTAGTTTTTATTTTTTTTTTACACATATATATATATATGTGTGTGTGTGTGTGTGTGTGTGTGTGTGTAAAAAAAACAAAACAAAAACACATACTTGTGTTCTGTCCATAACCCCTGGCGTTGTATATTTGTTCATTTGTTTAGCTGTTGGCTTTGATTCTTTTTTTTCCCCTTTTTTTCCTTTATTTATTTATTTTACTATTACACGTGTTGTGTTAATGTTGTTAATAAAGTTTAAAAAACAAACTCGTCCTATGCTAAAATGGCAGTTCTTCTGGGTTGAGGGCTTGGTTATTTGGTCACTACAGGTGTTTGGAGATCCCTCACAGCTGTACCTCAAGAAGAAAGAGAGGAGAATGGTGTTCAACAAAGACCCTGAAAGAACCAGGAGATGAATCAGAGGCTGCACAAATACATGAGGTGAGACCATAGACTGTATATAAAGATGGACGTAGCCACGGTGACGTCAACCATTGGTTTGTGAACTGCCGTTTTGAAGCTTCGACTTTGGAAATTGCCTTTCGCCATCTTGGTATTTTTGCAACCAAAAACACCGGCAACCTGACAGCACCGGTTTCACAGCTTCGCCATGCTATGTCGCCAAGTTAGCTTCCATAATTTGATGTAAATTTTATCGCTGTGTTAAAAATGTAGTTACGTTGTTTAAGTTAAGTATACGTTACCTAACTTTGCGATTGCTAAGTTACAGTAGGTTGTCAATGATATCAGCTAGCTAAGGTTGTAAGGAAATTTTCTGGAATAATGTAGTGTCCAGATAATAGTATGGAACTCATCTAATGAGAGCTCACCTCCCTCACCACCTGCTGACCAACTTCTATCAGTCAGCTACAGAGAGCCTCCTGACCTACTGCTGCACCATGTGGTTCACCAGCTGAGGGCGAGCGTACCATCGGCTCAACACTACTCACCCTCACAGACAGGACCCCACTCACCCCGTTAGGGTTAACTGTAAATTGTGCACTACATTATTTAGTTTGTTTATTTATTACATTCATCTGTCTGGTGTTGCTGAATTAATGTACTTCTCCACTCGTAATAAAGCTATTAATGAAGATCAAATGACAGATATTACTTTGTTCTGTCCCCATAATTGTCTTATGTACTGATCCATTTTAATGACACTGAAAACACAGATTCACCAAAGTGTCCTGTTAGTGAAACAGTGAACAGTGAAATGTAAGTAATGAAAAATGCACTCTGTACCATTATCACAGTAAGTTTATTTAAAATGTAATACAACAAACTGATCACAAGTTACAAAGGTGGGTCCTGATTGCGTTTCTAGCTGACTTTTGACTGCTGCAGTGGACCCATCATGTGAGAACTAAGGATGTTGTTGATGCAGTCTCTCTTCTCTAAGGCCAGATGAATGGCATCAAATACACTGCTCCGTGAGGTTGCTCCTTCTGTTGGTACAGTCATTCAGTTTTCACAGTGTGGATACCTTTGAATTACAATAAAAGACAAACACTTTAGTTAAGACATGGTGGATCACAATGAATCACATACATGAGCCCGCTGTCAGGGGCCTAAATGTCTGCTTCATTTGAGGACTATCATGTACAACAGAGATCCTAACGTGTTTATGATTCATGACTCTCCTCGTCATATCGTGAACAATTGATGACACCGTTTTAACCACATGTAAATTATCTAAACATCATGTTAACCTGAACCACACAGTTTTATTAACGTGCTTTAATGCAGTGCATTACACTGGAACAGTGCACTTTGTTTGTTTGCCAGAGGTATAAAACAAATGCAGTTAGCTTAATATTGGTTTAACATACTTTTTATCGGGCGCTGTCTTAATACTCCCACAGTCTGTGGTTAACACAGGTAGTCAGCCTGGCGATGCCACGAACTGATAGTATAGTATAAACGCAAAGTTATCCGCTAACGCTAGCATGAGCTAGTTAGCTTGGTTAGTTGATTCTGCTGAGCGAGGCTGAAATGGTCAGAAGTGAAGTTGCCCTGTCTCACTTATTTCACCTGTTTGCAGAATCAGCATCTGTTTACTCAGTGCCAGCCGGTACGTGTAACATTAGCAAGGTGCATCCATAATTCCCGTAACTGTGTGAGCGGGATGCTAATTTTGGAGAAACACAGGCTTAAAACAAAATGTACTTACCAAGAGATGAAGAGCCGTCTCATTGGAGTCTATTAGTACAACCGAAAGCCACATGAAACATTTTCAGGCGAGCACAATGTTAACATGAACTCTGCTATCAGTTCACCAGATAACAGCTCCGAGACGAACCGCTCTGTCCTCTGTCATGATTGACAGCTGTCAATCATACAGTACCACGCACTAAAGCATACCCTGCTTTATCGTCTGTTGTCCTCTAAATGCGGCCGTCATTTACAAAATCAACATCATGCTGTATTGAAGAAGACTGACATCTAGCGATTGAGACCATAAACTCATCAGGACAATGTTTACTGAGGTATTAAATCAAGTGAGAAGGAGGGCCATTTTATCACAGACTTCTTTTTGCAACCACACGTGTCGCCTCCTGCTGGCCAATCAATAGAATACAGAAGCCTTGGCTTCATTTTTCAGACCCGGAAACGACGTCCCTTTTTATATACAGTGTAGCCGTCACGTTTACTGAAAAATATAATTTAAATTGTTCTCAAAGAGAATATAATAAACTATGTAAACTGATCCTGCTGCCTCTGGTTCACTTTGATTAAACATTTTATGATGTATAATAATTCCTCATCAGTACTACCGAATTCATTGATAGGGCAATGTAATCTGATTGATAAAAAATGTAATAATAAAGTTATTAGTAGTTGCTTGAAAGCCAAAATGTTTCATGTTGATTATGACAGAGGGTTTATTTGGCAGGGATCTAATTCTGTTACTAGACAAAGCATACTTGAAATTTATCAAATGGACCATTTTACCTAAAGTTAAGGAAACACACTTTAAAATCTTAAACAAAATTTATCCTGTGGCGGAATTCCTCAAAAAAAGATTTGGTTTCAAGGTGGATCAGTGTTGTTTTTGTAGTGATGAAGATGAAACTCTGGAACATTTGTTCTTTTTTCTATGTCCTATTACACAATGTTTTTGGCGTGATATAAAAAACTGGATTTGTGTAATGATGTGCCACATTTTGAATTATGTCATATTATTTTTTTATGTGGATCATCTAGCCTTATTTATGTGAGACACTATTAACATCATAATACTGTTGGGTAAACATCATATCCATTGTGTTAAATGGAGGAACTCTAAGCCAGCCTTCCTTGGATTTATGAATGACTTCAAGTTGTTCTTTTCATCACTTAAAAAGATGACAAGTAAATATGCCATGAAATTAAGCCTAGATTTTGCCCGTCTTCTGCTATTCTAAATTATAACTAATTTTTATTTTATTTTATTGCCTCTCTGCTCCATTTTGTGTTCAATTTAAATGCCTGTTAAAATGCATTTTTTCATTTTTCGCACCTTATCTTATCTGATACTGTTTTGGTGTTGTTTATCTTTTGTTTTGTTCTGTTCTTTTTGCTCCATGAATCCCCTAATGTTATACTTTGCACTTTTATACTGCACTGATTTGTCAAGTGTAATATTGTTTTTGTCCTCTTTGAGAATTTGTATTTTCAATTGCTTATTAATAAAAAAAATGTTATCTAGCTAATTTCACACGTTATTTAATTCATAAAATGGGATTAAACACTCACTGAGCCAAGATTAAAAAAAAAAAAAAAAAAAGCAGTCACGTTCGACGTCGCTGCGTCCTCGACCGAATGGGCCGTCAGATGACGTCACAGTTAAAATGACGCTTCAAAGTGTCACAGTTACCATAGAAACCAAGCCTTGTTAGTATCCCTGAGACCACTGAACACGTCAACCAACCGATCCTTCACTTGTGGACTGACACAGAACAAATACAAGACAGGGAGCCGAGGAATCAACCTTGCTAGAGTGATGTGCAGTAAATCACGGGCACATATTTGTACTCAATTCACCACCATGGTTTTAAAAAGTATCCAGGTTCTAACACTTGAAAAGGAGCAGGACCTTCGGTCTAAGATTTAAGGATATAGCCTGACTACACCACCCCGGAACTTCCACCTCCGCAAATACTCACAATTTCCCTCAATTAGACAAACACTGACCCAATAAAGGGCACAGAGTTCCTTTCACACACTCTATGGTCGATCAGGAAGAGATATAGATGTTTCATTAGCTAATTGAACACCAGTGTAGATATTGACTTAACAATCTACACATTTTTTAACAAATTCATCTCACGCACAAAATGGCATTCTTTGCTTTGGGTTGGGGGCTTGGTTATTTAGTCACCACAGGGGTGCGGAGAGCCCTCACAGCTGCCAATATTATAACTGCTGAGGAAGAAAGAGAGGAGAATGGTGTTCAACTAAGACTGCAGGAAGAACCAGTAAATGAGCCTGTAAATGAACCAGATGAACGTCTAAATGAACCAGATGAACGTCTAAATGAACCAGATGAACGTCTAGATGAACCAGATGAACGTCTAAATGAACTTGTTGAACGTCTAAATGAACTTGTTGAACGTCTAAATGAACTTGTTGAACGTCTAAATGAACCAGATGAACGTCTAAATGAACTTGTTGAACGTCTAAATGAATCAGATGAACGTCTAAATGAACTTGTTGAACGTCTAAATGAACCAGATGAACGTCTAAATGAACCAGCAGATGAACCTGCAGTCTTTCTTCTGGGTTGGTGTGCTGGTCATTTGGTCATCACAGCTGTGCGGAGAGCCTCCATAGCTACAAATATAGCAGCTGAGGAACAAAGAGAGGAGAATGTTCAACAAAGACCTCTGGAAGAACCAGCAGGTGAACCAGAGGCTGCACAAATAAATGAAGTGAGACCAGTCAACCCCCCAGCTGCTCCAAATCATGGACAATTAAACAGAATTTATGTGGCAGCTGCAGCAGGTGCTGCTGTTGTAGGAGTCAGCGTTGGAATTGTAGCTGTCAGTCCCAGGGCCCAAGAAGCTGCTTTGGCAGGTCTAGCAAGAGCTTTGTATCACATCCACCGTGCTCTAAGATCCTCCCTCTCTTATGGTTGGTATGAGGTGCTTTACCAGTATTCAGCACACATTCTACAGGAAGAGAGGTGGGGCATCCTTGGGTATTTTGCATGGCGTTATGCACATGGACCACCACGCCTTCGATAATTTCCTCATCAAACAAATAAAACTCAATTGCAATAAATTGCTATGTTCTCTTATCTTTCTACTGTCGCCAAGAGCCTGCTCATGGTGGGTACTTTAGGATCCCTGAGATAAGTGCTATTAATCTTTAATCCAAATAAATTTTGTTGCCGTCATTTTACATAATTTGTTGGTCATTTTTGATCTTTGAAAGCAGTACAGGTTTTTACAACAGGTAACCCACATTTCTCCATACTGAGTTCACTTTTTCAAAACAGTCTGTCTGCCAACAATAAAAGGACAATAAAAACAGGCAGCATCACAACATGGGTCACTGCTGTATTTCAAGCAAACTTGGCCGCCTCTTCTGTTACTTTAACAAATGCTGGAATATGCCTCAACAGTTATTCCCCATGCACAGAATAAAACTTAGGGAAAAATAAAGATGTTGCAGAAGGTAGCAAATCCCAGTTTAATTTACAGTCATTTTGTGTGTTTTAAATATAAATGTAACAGTTTTTACAGCAGTATAATGGAGTACTATGAATTGCGAGGTACTTTATCTTTGTAATATCAGATGAAAATGTGCCATATTTGGTATATATTTGGTGATGTCTTCCCATACACTGCTGCTGACTGATGGTTTTTATGAATAAATAAAGATAGAAAAAATGATCTCCATCAGTCAAGTCATTTCTTACATTTCCCAGAAGGCTTTGTGGCCTCCCCATTAAAAGGGAAGACAAAAACGGACACCAAGTGAAACATTGACCAAGTTACAAAACAGCCAACACTAATGAACTAAGAGCCACTCATGTTTTTCTCTTGATGCAAAGAGCAAATTTATTTGGACCAAACTCAGAAACAAAATATTTCGGGCTGTGATCAGGTGAAATTCCTTTTCTTCAGATAAACTGTGTTCAGCTTTGAGTTCTGCTCCTTTATCTAAAGTCAACCAACAACTCAACAGCTACAATAACACTGAATCTGGAAAATACTGGGAGCAATTTTGGAAAAGGCAACGACCACAACAACAAAAATGGTTCAAACTAGCATTTCTATGAGTGAACTTTGATTGATTCTCCAGTAAAAAGGTGATGATCCAGCTCTGTTAGTTTCCACTCTGCACTGAGGAGCTGAAGTCTCAGTTTACTGTGAAGTTTGTAGTTTTTCAGCCTGTGTCTAAAAACACAACAAAACAACAACAAAACCAGTCGCGTGCTAATGAGGGAAAAACACAGAGACACGAGACGTGTCAGAAATGTTACTTCAGGAGTAACACGTATGTGACACAGTAACACTGTGCCTGCGGGCACCAGGTCGCCCAGGGACCACATGACTCGCCCGCAGGGCATGTTCTAAAAATAGCACTAATCGCCAAGGAGCTCCGTATAAAATGTATTTAATTGCGTTGCTGTTCTTTTTTATTCTTGCATAGATGTAGATTTGAAAATGACAATACTGAAAATAAAAAAATAAAAACTACATGAACTCTGACCTTGCCTGGGTCAAAGTTCAATGTTGTGCGCATGACAAACCTCTCACTCTGCTGAGATAAGCTAGCGGGCGCAGCTAGCACGGGGAGCTGGGTGAATTTTCTACCCCTGAAAACATGGCAGAAAAAGAAAGAACACTTATCATTTTCACAATGATTGGGAGGAACAGTTTTTTTACGACTGTTAAAGAAAACTGTGTGTGTCTCATTAGCGGGGCGACTGTGGCACAATGTGGAGAGACACTTCAGTACGTGTCACAAAAGCTACCATGCTAACTACACACCTGGCAGCGCACTACCACTACACACAACTGAACCATTTGAACTGTGAGCTGCAAGACAAAGGTAAGACTGCTGCTGACATGATAAGTGCTGTAAATGTATTTAAAGCTAAGATGAACATTTTCTCTGCATTTACAGAGAAAAAAGTGCTGCACTTTCCTCCTGTGCAGTCTGTGCTGAAAGACAATGTTTCTGCATCTGCGGCTTTAGACAAAGTTGCAGAAAAGTACTCTCAAGTCATAAACAGACTGAGCAAGAGTTTGAGAACAGGTTTTGTGACTTTGATCAACGTAAGCCATGCGTGTCATTCATTTCCAATCCTTTCATGCAGGCACTGCTGGACAGGTGGAGATTGAAATTGTAACGTTGCAAAATGACCTCCACCTCAAAGCCCACCAGGGTGCACCAGACTACCGGTGCCTTGTGGACACAGAAAAGTACAAAGGTGTATGCACAGCAGCTATGAAGGTTGCCTGCCTTTTAGGTTCAACCTATCTCTGTGAATCAGCCTTTCCTGACATGAACTTCATCAAAAACAAGCACAGAATGCACCTTACTGATGAACATCTGCAAGACTCACTCAGAGTTGCAGTGTCAGGTTATATCCCAGATTACAGTACACTGGTGAACCGCATGCAGTGCCAGGCTTCCCACTAACAGACAGACTAACAGACATTTACAGACAAAGAAAGAGATAACATGTTTTCAGCGAAACACCACGGCAAAACTAAACTCAAATATTGTTTTAAAAAAAATGTGACAAATTTGTTCATGAAGTGTAACAGATGTGTTGATGAGTATGAAATGTGATGGGATTTATTTAAAATTTTTCATCTTACACAACTGACAGTCTGTACAAACATCGGTCATAGTTCATGAATTGTTAAAAACTGTTACAGAGGTAGTGGTTAGTACAAATGAGACATGATGATTTCCTAAAAAAAATGTTACAAAACTGATCATTTGAAAATGAAACGAAATGCATTGAAATGAATGGAAATTAAAAAAGTGTTGCATGTTGAAATGTTTCTGTGTTTCCTCCCGTTGTATTAACGTGATCTGACAGTGTCTTCACATTCAGTATATGAATATTTATTATTAATAATAATGATGATAATATCATCATTAAAGGTAAACCATGCAACTTTAAGTTCTTCCAGAAGTTTATATCAAACTGGTAGCCCTTCTTACTACTCGCTATCCTTGAAGTAGCTCTGAGTCAAAAAGGTTGCTGACCCCTGGTTTAACACAACTGGAGAGTTAGCTGAATCTAAGTTTTACTGAGGAGGAGGAGTGTGAGAAAAACTCATTTTGACAAAACGTCCTTTAAAGATTTGAGTTGTAATTGAAGCCTACAGATTCAAACAGACAAACTGTGGTTAAATAAACACCTGAATGTGTGTGTTGGATGTTTTCTTTCCACTAATCTGAAAGACGACATGTTATAGAAGCTAAATATATCAAACTTGACCGGAGCCTGTTGTGCCTGGTCTTAATCAAACAGGTTGTATCTTTCACTTTGGTCTGTGTTGTTGCTCTCTCAGCTCTGCTGTGTTTACTAACTGAAAATGAACAAAGACACAGTCAGAAAATTCTTTCTGCTCTTTTTTTTTTTTGCTAGCAGGATGGTATGTGTTATTGTATTAGAGTCAGTAGAAATTAGTGCAACTGAATGAGTTCCTCTGGATTATTAGTGTGATTATTTTTATTAGTATTAGTTTAGAATCTGTAATTTGAGTAAACCAGTTTTTGTTTATGTTGAATGTATGCTAAAGTGTTTTGAATTCATGCCGTCTTGTTTTCTTTTGGAGAGAATGTTTTATGTAACTATATGTAGTTTTGGTTATAGCTTTATTGATTTAATGTGTGGCATATTTAGCTTTTAATAATATTAGCACTTATTTAGGACTGGGAGATGATGTGATGAAGTGAATGAAATTGTGCTCAGTAATAAAGGAGCTGTGGCCTGTGAAAGGTGAGGTGTGGCCTCCTCTCTATCAGTCCACAGTATATGTATCTTGCTAACACAGCGCTCCCTGGCCTGTTGCCGCTTGCTATCACTCCAAACTTCCCCCAGAGGCAGAGGGACACAATGCAGTGTTTTTAATTAGACACTGTAGATGGTGAAGTCTTCAGAGTCTTTGCATTTTTCCATTGAGGAACATTTTTCTGAAATTGTTCCACAGTTTTTGCAGGCAGGGCAAAACAACATTTAAAAAGTGGCTGCTACGGTGTCCTGGGAGGGACAAACTACGCTGTCCACTTAATGAACAGTGTAATAGAGAGTTCACCAGTGACATCTAGTGGCTGAAGTCTGGATTATTTCAGGCCACCTCTGTCCGACACCACACCTGCCAGTGTCTAAAGGACAACCTGTGAGTGCCAAAAGTGGCCCAGCTGAAGCCAGTTCGCCTCCTTTTGTTGGCCTATTTCATAGATGCTTTTAAATACTTAGTTTTTAAAATTTCCTTTATTATCTTTATTTTGTAACGAAATATTTTTGATTCTACATTTTATTTCTAAAAAGCCATAAAGACTAGAGAAATATCTTTGTTAGGAATCACTAAAATATAACGCAACCCAGTCCAATGTCATTTAAAAACAGGCCTAAACAAAACCTGAATGGTTTGATTTCTATTCTCATTTTATTGTCATTAGTATTATTATTACGTTGGTCTGCACCCAAACAATAGAGCGGTGCAGGAATGAGTCCTAAAACTCAGAGGTGCATTAGCATGTTAGCACCTCCTGTTCCCTCGTCCCAAAGTCAGTGTGGCTTTGGTTTAATGTCTGAAATAAGGTCTGTGGTTTTAACACAGGCTCAAGACATTTTCAACACGGGTTGTCAACATCATGATACTGCACACGAAAACTGAAAACCCATCTACTCACCAGTCCACCTTTACAGCCTTGTTGTGTTTCTACTAACTTTCTGAGAAGAAAGGCTTTCATAGAAGAGCTCAGAGTATAGGGTGACACGGGGGTGGATTTTCCCTCCTGTCCCATCCCACTCCCACAAACATAATCCTGTCCTGTCCCAGTCCCAAGTCAAATTAGAAAAAAAAATCCTGTCCCGTCCGGATCTGAGAAGAATCACTCCCGTTCCATCCCACTCCCGTGTCATGTGTTTTGGGCACAGTCTGTAGGTTTTGTGGTACCTGGCTAGAGTGATGTGCACTAAATCACAGGCACATATTTGTACTCAATTCACCATCATGGTTTTAAAAAGTATCCAGGTTCTAACACTTGAAAAGGAGCAGGACCTTTGGTCTAAGACTTAAGGTCTAAGGTCCCTGGATTCGTTCATTAATGAATCCATAATGGATATCTGTCACAGTCACTTTCATTCAGCCAGGTTAGATGGGACTATGACTGGCTAGCTTGAAGGCCTTTTGGATAATAATTTGCAAGTCATGCAGCAACTCCCGCCCTACTGTGCTGTGATTGGCTGGTCCTCGCCAGCTGTGAGTTTGAGCAGCTGTCTATCAACACGGTAGATAACCAACCAAAATACGATGGCTGGTTCACCTGGTTTCGGCGTGAGAACTGTTCGAGCAGGGCGAGAGCCTGAGATTGAGAGCTGGCAAACCTGATTATTATTTATATATCTTATTTCGCCAACACAATAACATAGCGTTAATTTCACACATTTAAACTCGACTATTGTGATTATTATTGCCGCTCCCGTTGACTCTTATTCCCGTTCCGTCCCAATCACGCGATGAGTAGTGAAATTGATTCCCATCAGGCTGGAATCCCACGGGAATCACGTGACCCACAGGATTCCCGAGAAAATGTCAGCCTCTAGCTCAGAGCTAAATGAAATGACAAGTTGGAAGCTTAGTGATGGAGACGTTGACGTCCTGTGACCGTGGTGTAGGCTTCAAACCTCAGAACAGTGGTGTTCGTCTGTGAAGATTATCTGATCAACTAAACCTGGAAGCACCAGAAAGTTTCGTTGGTCACTGTTTATTTATGGTAATAATCCAAAACACAACGGAACCAGGGTGAGGCTAATTTCCGGGTTGGGCTACAAAAATACGTCATCCCAGCACGTTCGACGTCGCTGTGTCCTCGACCGAATGGGCCGTCAGATGACGTCACAGTTAGAATGACGGTTCAAAGTGTTACAGTTACCATAGAAACCTTTCAGGCTTGTTAGTATCCCTGAAAACACTGAACACGTCAACCAACCGATCCTTCACTTGTGGACTGACACAGAACAAATACAAGACAGGGAGCTGAGGAATCAACAAAAATCAATAATCAATCATCTACAAATTTCTTCAACAAATTCATCTAATTCAGCTAAAAATGGCATTCTTTGCTTTGGGTTGGGGTGTCGGGTACTTAGTGACCAAAGGTGTGCGGAAAACCCTGACAGCAATGAATCTTATTGCTGAAGATGACCCCCCAGAACCTGATTATGACCATCAGTCAGTGGAGGAGGAAGATGGCAGTCCATCACCTAATGGACTGTTCTCTGGGATTTCAACAGGAGCTGCTGCTTTTATAGCAGGAGTTGCTGTTGTTGGAGTTATTGGAGCTGTTCGTTACAAGGCCTGAACTGCTTAGTCATCTAGACTAAAAAGAGTTTGGGTTTACACTCTCCATAACATACATTCTTCCCCCCAAAAGAAAAAAAACAAAACAAAAAAAAAAAACAAAGAACAAAAAACAAGTTTTTACAACAACTGAAAAAGAAACAGGCAGCACGATGGAGTTTGCATGTTCTCCGTGTGCCTGGGTGGGTTCTCTCCGGGTGCTCCGGCTAACCCCCACAGTCCAAAGACATGCAGCCCCCACAGCTGCAAATATTATAGCAGAACGGTGTTCAACAAAGACCCCTGAAAGAAGCAGCAGGTGAACCAGAGGCTGCACAAATAAATGAAGTGAGACCAGTCAACCCCCCAAAGGAGGGACAAACAAAGAACAAAAAAACAAGTTTTTACAACCACTGAAAAAGAAACAGGCAGCACGATGGAGTTTGCATGTTCTCCGTGTGCCTGGGTGGGTTCTCTCCGGGTGCTCCGGCTAACCCCCACAGTCCAAAGACATGCAGCCCCCACAGCTGCAAATATTATAGCAGAACGGTGTTCAACAAATGAGCCCGTAAATGAACCAGATGAACGTCTAGATGAACCAGATGAACGTCTAAATGAACCAGATGAACGTCTAGATGAACCAGATGAACGTCTAAATGAACCAGATGAACGTCTAAATGAACTTGTTGAACGTCTAAATGAATCAGATGAACGTCTAAATGAACTTGTTGAACGTCTAAATGAACCAGATGAACGTCTAGATGAACCAGATGAACGTCTAAATGAACTTGTTGAACGTCTAAATGAACCAGATGAACGTCTAAATGAACCAGATGAACGTCTAAATGAACTTGTTGAACGTCTAAATGAACTTGTTGAACGTCTAAATGAACTTGTTGAACGTCTAAATGAACCAGATGAACGTCTAAATGAACTTGTTGAACGTCTAAATGAATCAGATGAACGTCTAAATGAACTTGTTGAACGTCTAAATGAACCAGATGAACGTCTAAATGAACCAGCAGATGAACCTGCAGTCTTTCTTCTGGGTTGGTGTGCTGGTCATTTGGTCATCACAGCTGTGCGGAGAGCCTCCATAGCTACAAATATAGCAGCTGAGGAACAAAGAGAGGAGAATGTTCAACAAAGACCTCTGGAAGAACCAGCAGGTGAACCAGAGGCTGCACAAATAAATGAAGTGAGACCAGTCAACCCCCCAGCTGCTCCAAATCATGGACAATTAAACAGAATTTATGTGGCAGCTGCAGCAGGTGCTGCTGTTGTAGGAGTCAGCGTTGGAATTGTAGCTGTCAGTCCCAGGGCCCAAGAAGCTGCTTTGGCAGGTGAAGCAAGAGCTTTGTATCACATCCACCGTGCTCTAAGATCCTCCCTCTCTTATGGTTGGTATGAGGTGCTTTACCAGTATTCAGCACACATTCTACAGGAAGAGAGGTGGGGCATCCTTGGGTATTTTGCATGGCGTTATGCACATGGACCACCACGCCTTCGATAATTTCCTCATCAAACAAATAAAACTCAATTGCAATAAATTGCTATGTTCTCTTATCTTTCTACTGTCGCCAAGAGCCTGCTCATGGTGGGTACTTTAGGATCCCTGAGATAAGTGCTATTAATCTTTAATCCAAATAAATTTTGTTGCCGTCATTTTACATAATTTGTTGGTCATTTTTGATCTTTGAAAGCAGTACAGGTTTTTACAACAGGTAACCCACATTTCTCCATACTGAGTTCACTTTTTCAAAACAGTCTGTCTGCCAACAATAAAAGGACAATAAAAACAGGCAGCATCACAACATGGGTCACTGCTGTATTTCAAGCAAACTTGGCCGCCTCTTCTGTTACTTTAACAAATGCTGGAATATGCCTCAACAGTTATTCCCCATGCACAGAATAAAACTTAGGGAAAAATAAAGATGTTGCAGAAGGTAGCAAATCCCAGTTTAATTTACAGTCATTTTGTGTGTTTTAAATATAAATGTAACAGTTTTTACAGCAGTATAATGGAGTACTATGAATTGCGAGGTACTTTATCTTTGTAATATCAGATGAAAATGTGCCATATTTGGTATATATTTGGTGATGTCTTCCCATACACTGCTGCTGACTGATGGTTTTTATGAATAAATAAAGATAGAAAAAATGATCTCCATCAGTCAAGTCATTTCCTACATTTCCCAGAAGGCTTTGTGGCCTCCCCATTAAAAGGGAAGACAAAAACGGACACCAAGTGAAACATTGACCAAGTTACAAAACAGCCAACACTAATGAACTAAGAGCCACTCATGTTTTTCTCTTGATGCAAAGAGCAAATTTATTTGGACCAAACTCAGAAACAAAATATTTCAGGCTGTGATCAGGTGAAATTCCTTTTCTTCAGATAAACTGTGTTCAGCTTTGAGTTCTGCTCCTTTATCTAAAGTCAACCAACAACTCAACAGCTACAATAACACTGAATCTGGAAAATACTGGGAGCAATTTTGGAAAAGGCAACGACCACAACAACAAAAATGGTTCAAACTAGCATTTCTATGAGTGAACTTTGATTGATTCTCCAGTAAAAAGGTGATGATCCAGCTCTGTTAGTTTCCACTCTGCACTGAGGAGCTGAAGTCTCAGTTTACTGTGAAGTTTGTAGTTTTTCAGCCTGTGTCTAAAAACACAACAAAACAACAACAAAACCAGTCGCGTGCTAATGAGGGAAAAACACAGAGACACGAGACGTGTCAGAAATGTTACTTCAGGAGTAACACGTATGTGACACAGTAACACTGTGCCTGCGGGCACCAGGTCGCCCAGGGACCACATGACTCGCCCGCAGGGCATGTTCTAAAAATAGCACTAATCGCCAAGGAGCTCCGTATAAAATGTATTTAATTGCGTTGCTGTTCTTTTTTATTCTTGCATAGATGTAGATTTGAAAATGACAATACTGAAAATAAAAAAATAAAAACTACATGAACTCTGACCTTGCCTGGGTCAAAGTTCAATGTTGTGCGCATGACAAACCTCTCACTCTGCTGAGATAAGCTAGCGGGCGCAGCTAGCACGGGGAGCTGGGTGAATTTTCTACCCCTGAAAACATGGCAGAAAAAGAAAGAACACTTATCATTTTCACAATGATTGGGAGGAACAGTTTTTTTACGACTGTTAAAGAAAACTGTGTGTGTCTCATTAGCGGGGCGACTGTGGCACAATGTGGAGAGACACTTCAGTACGTGTCACAAAAGCTACCATGCTAACTACACACCTGGCAGCGCACTACCACTACACACAACTGAACCATTTGAACTGTGAGCTGCAAGACAAAGGTAAGACTGCTGCTGACATGATAAGTGCTGTAAATGCATTTAAAGCTAAGATGAACATTTTCTCTGCATTTACAGAGAAAAAAGTGCTGCACTTTCCTCCTGTGCAGTCTGTGCTGAAAGACAATGTTTCTGTATCTGCGGCTTTAGACAAAGTTGCAGAAAAGTACTCTCAAGTCATAAACAGACTGAGCAAGAGTTTGAGAACAGGTTTTGTGACTTTGATCAACGTAAGCCATGCGTGTCATTCATTTCCAATCCTTTCATGCAGGCACTGCTGGACAGGTGGAGATTGAAATTGTAACGTTGCAAAATGACCTCCACCTCAAAGCCCACCAGGGTGCACCAGACTACCGGTGCCTTGTGGACACAGAAAAGTACAAAGGTGTATGCACAGCAGCTATGAAGGTTGCCTGCCTTTTAGGTTCAACCTATCTCTGTGAATCAGCCTTTCCTGACATGAACTTCATCAAAAACAAGCACAGAATGCACCTTACTGATGAACATCTGCAAGACTCACTCAGAGTTGCAGTGTCAGGTTATATCCCAGATTACAGTACACTGGTGAACCGCATGCAGTGCCAGGCTTCCCACTAACAGACAGACTAACAGACATTTACAGACAAAGAAAGAGATAACATGTTTTCAGCGAAACACCACGGCAAAACTAAACTCAAATATTGTTTTAAAAAAAAATGTGACAAATTTGTTCATGAAGTGTAACAGATGTGTTGATGAGTATGAAATGTGATGGGATTTATTTAAAATTTTTCATCTTACACAACTGACAGTCTGTACAAACATCGGTCATAGTTCATGAATTGTTAAAAACTGTTACAGAGGTAGTGGTTAGTACAAATGAGACATGATGATTTCCTAAAAAAAATGTTACAAAACTGATCATTTGAAAATGAAACGAAATGCATTGAAATGAATGGAAATTAAAAAAGTGTTGCATGTTGAAATGTTTCTGTGTTTCCTCCCGTTGTATTAACGTGATCTGACAGTGTCTTCACATTCAGTATATGAATATTTATTATTAATAATAATGATGATAATATCATCATTAAAGGTAAACCATGCAACTTTAAGTTCTTCCAGAAGTTTATATCAAACTGGTAGCCCTTCTTACTACTCGCTATCCTTGAAGTAGCTCTGAGTCAAAAAGGTTGCTGACCCCTGGTTTAACACAACTGGAGAGTTAGCTGAATCTAAGTTTTACTGAGGAGGAGGAGTGTGAGAAAAACTCATTTTGACAAAACGTCCTTTAAAGATTTGAGTTGTAATTGAAGCCTACAGATTCAAACAGACAAACTGTGGTTAAATAAACACCTGAATGTGTGTGTTGGATGTTTTCTTTCCACTAATCTGAAAGACGACATGTTATAGAAGCTAAATATATCAAACTTGACCGGAGCCTGTTGTGCCTGGTCTTAATCAAACAGGTTGTATCTTTCACTTTGGTCTGTGTTGTTGCTCTCTCAGCTCTGCTGTGTTTACTAACTGAAAATGAACAAAGACACAGTCAGAAAATTCTTTCTGCTCTTTTTTTTTTTTTGCTAGCAGGATGGTATGTGTTATTGTATTAGAGTCAGTAGAAATTAGTGCAACTGAATGAGTTCCTCTGGATTATTAGTGTGATTATTTTTATTAGTATTAGTTTAGAATCTGTAATTTGAGTAAACCAGTTTTTGTTTATGTTGAATGTATGCTAAAGTGTTTTGAATTCATGCCGTCTTGTTTTCTTTTGGAGAGAATGTTTTATGTAACTATATGTAGTTTTGGTTATAGCTTTATTGATTTAATGTGTGGCATATTTAGCTTTTAATAATATTAGCACTTATTTAGGACTGGGAGATGATGTGATGAAGTGAATGAAATTGTGCTCAGTAATAAAGGAGCTGTGGCCTGTGAAAGGTGAGGTGTGGCCTCCTCTCTATCAGTCCACAGTATATGTATCTTGCTAACACAGCGCTCCCTGGCCTGTTGCCGCTTGCTATCGCTCCAGACTTCCACAATGAGGAATATGGATAATTAAGAGTCTGTGTTTTTAAAGACTGTTTCATACTCAAAGTAATAAGAGTGAAAAGTTTCAGCAAACATTTTTGCTTCATTGAGATTTTTATTGATTTTTCTGTTTGGAAATAACATTCAGGAGCTTGTGGCTTCCCACTGCTCCGAAACAGGAGCATGAGGATGGGTCTAAATGTAGAGGGTTCATTTCCCCAACAGATATGAATGTAATTTAATAAAAGACAGAGATGACTGTGAGAACGACAGCACCAAAACACAAAGACTCAACAATAACACACAAACAAGAACATTTGGAGTCAATAATGTCATTTAGTCTCAAAATCTGGACACATTAAACATTCCTTTTCTAGCTTGTGTTGTCATCAACCTCACATTCTCACATAACAGATTATTAATCCAGAACAGAGCCAGACCCTTCCCTCTCAGTCCTACACTATAAAAAAAAAAAACCCTCAAAATTTGTTCACTAAAATGTTTTTTTTTTTTTTTTTTTTTTGTTCTTGGAAAAGGTGCCAAAACTTTCTCATTTAAATCAAACTCATGATTATTTGTTTTCCTTTGCTCTTTTAGTGTTTGGATCCGTTCATCATCAGCGTTTTGCAGCCCTTCAGTTGCTCCAGGAACCCGGGGTTGGGGTAGGAGGCGGGCCGAGCTGATTTGACCAGTGAGAGTGCATCATTGAAGGACTGACCATCACATGACATCAGGTAACCAGTTACCACAGCCGGTGCCCGGGACACGCCGGCGTTGCAGTGCACCAACACAACACCTTTCTGGGGAAGAAACAGATGTAAATTCTAAAGATGCATGATTGTTTTACTTGATCTTATTTTCTGTATTGGACACTTGGGGGCAGAAGAAGTTAAAAAAGTCCTAGCATATCATCAACTTATAAAGCTGTCCTGGCAGCTGTGTTAGCAAACAGCTGTTAATATAGCCAGTGTTAGACTGATATTCATTTTCTTTTAGCTCTGTTTGGTCTACCAACCTCTGATATGACATGCTCCTTAATAAAACATCTATGATCGTCTTCTGGGCATCACTTTCTATTCTTTGTGCATTTTTAGAAAAATTCAGAATGATTTTCCTGAGGTACACCTAACTTAAACAGTGTGTCACTGTGCCTTTAGGAGACAGTGAGAAGTGATATGAAGCTGTTGGGATACAAACATGAAATGCAGTGATGCTGTCTGAACACTAGAGTCACCAACAACATACTTGTCCCATCAAGCCAAGTTTAACAACAGAGCAAGTTCTTCCACTGATGTGCTAATTAGTTAATAGATGGCTTGTTTGTTAGTGTCTTTGGATCCTCATTAGCTTCTCCATTACAGCCTCTATTTTCCTTCACATGGAAGGTTTACACCACAGGCTGTGTCCCAGTTATCAGGCTGAACAGCACAGCAGGGCTGCGTTCACTGCAGTCTGAACTGAACATATCAGCCTTCTCATCTGACTCTGAGCGGGAACAGAGAACAAGAGCTTTTCCCCAAAATGTCTCAGGTTTTCCACTGAGACAGATTGGGAAAAGATTCAGGTATAGCTACACTTATATGTGAACAAATCTGAACATGAAGGTTAAAAAAACCCTGAAAATTGTGTTAAACTTGGATTTAAAAAAAAATTTGAGAAGGCCTAAAAACAAGGTGCAGATGAATTTGAAAATCACATGACATTGGCCCAAACATTTGCATTAAAAACAGAAAGGTTTGGCCTTTACGAAGAACTTACAAAAAAATACCTGAAAATACAAGCAAGACATGATTCACAAAAAACAGATTTTTTTAAAGGTAAGATATAAACCTGGAAACATTATATATTTATACTGCAGCCATGAACCCAGCCATATGATGCTGAGTTGGTTGTTGCTCCTGTTGCCATGACAGCATCAATAACTGATAGTCATTACCAGCCAGATGGCCTGCTGGGTAATCTGACCCTGCATTTCAAAGTAAAAGCATCAGTTTGATTATCAGGGCTGGAATTTCCACATACACACATAGAACTATATCATAATGAACACACACACACTTCCTGTAATCATACACCCGTAATGACTGCCTAATGACTTGCTCTGTGTGTGTGTGTGTGTGTGTGTGTGTGTGTGTGTGTGTGTGTGTGTGTGTGTGTGTGTGGGGTGTCATGTTAAGGTGAGTCGCAGGCTTCACTGCTAAAAGCTTGTATGACACTGAGATCTGATCTGTGTGCAGTTTAATAAAACATGAACAAAACTACACATCTATTATTTAAAACAGAGGAAGAGGAGAGGAGAGGAGGGGAGGAAACAAGGAGAGGAGATGTCGAAAACTTTGTCACATGTTAACTCTCCCCTCTTACGTGTGTGTCCCTCTGCCCATAATCCGTTGGCAGTATGGGATCGTCTCTTGTTTCCTCCAGCTTCACCTGAGCAGCGCTCTCCTTCATCATTTGTTTAGTTTCCGGTGGCTTTAACACCACACTTCCTGTTTGTTTGTGATAGCAGCAATTAACAATACTTAATGAGGTTCAAGTGTTACTTCACCTCAGTATATACCGGGTCTGGAGTGTTGGATGTTGTGCACCTCTCAGGCCACAGAGTGCAGGGCCCGCTAACATGATATGTGGGTGCCAAGTGAGAGTAAAGCAATATGCTTCATTATTTATAATTATGAACACTAACAGGCACTAAAGGTTGTGTAACTTATCCAGACTGCAGCAGTGAGTCAGCAGGACTAAGGAGTAAAATCCACAGGCTAACAAGCACTGAGTCTGCTGTGACTCAGTCGTAGGTGTACAGGCTGAAGTTTGGCGTGTACAGGAAGTGTCGAGGGCAGGGAGTCTATACCAGAGCAGCAGCCAGGTCAAGTCAAGTACCCAGCTTTGTACAGGTCTGTAGTACTGAATGGATTCAGCAGTGTCCTACTTAATTACTCCAGAAAAACACTGTTGGACGTTGTGATGTTTCCATTTTGTGGCTGGCAGGGAGTTTGTTAACATGAAATCTGAGAAGGTGAAAGTTTTTTAGAGTGAAGCATCTGGCTGTTTCCTGGAGGCAGTATGTGTCAGTGTAGATCTGACAGCAGTAGAGTAGAGATGCTCCTCTCCCTCTGAACACCTGTAAAGGTGTGTCATTAGCGGTACTGAATGGTGAAGGAGCACAGCAGCATCTAAACAGACCTGAGTGACATTTGCATTCATCTGCGGCTGAGCAGCTAATTAGCCGTCCTGGCGGCTAACTGAAGTGCACTTTTCCCTGCTGAATGTTGGTGTAGTGGCTCATTCGACAGGCTGAGGTGCACACAAGACATGGTGCTCACTGACTTTACAGCTTAATGCACATATGGTTTAAAACGACATTTGATTGGCTGTGTGAAAACAAATCATCTGTGAACTGACTGAAGGAGCAGATCGAACACATACTCAGCTTTTATAGAGTAAATGATAAATAGCTTAATAGAATAAGTAGATGAATATGGTCTGTGGTGATGATAGTGATGTGTTACCTCACTGCGAGCCTGCTGGATGAAGTCACAGCAGTCCTGGATGTGAAGCAGCAGATCAGCATCAGGATGATCCAGGATACTGACAGTCTTATAGATGAACAGGTCAGGGAACACGTTCTCCACACCGAAGGCCACGTTCAGGATGTGAGACACCTGAGGGTGAAGAGGAGGAGGAGGAAGAGACTTCATCTTGATAATCCCACAGTAGAGTACAGCCATACAGGAATCACCTGACAGCAACATCCAGGCAGTAAAGGCCTGAGTCATTGTTTAATAAAAGCTCAGTTTTCCCTGAACACACTGAAATACTGAGTCTGTGTTTCAAGAGCTACAGAGTCAGTGTGCTTTGTGTTTTTGACGCCAGGTTTCCTATCACTCTTTAGCTGATGTAAACAAGAGGTGTAATGTTTCTGTGGAGACAGTGAGTTAGCTAGTTAGGTTTACATACATATACACTTGCATGCACTCTGTTTTAACTGTCCTGTTGTCAACTGGAATTAAAATATTCAAATTCACATCCATGAATGAACACATAATTATCACGTAATAAATACTTACAGTTTGTGGTGCTCTGCAGAAACCACAGAAATGGCTCATCGGTGTGTGGAAAAAAAACTCACCTTGTGTTTTCTCAGAGTGCCAAAGTCATGTGCAGCATCTTGAGAACCTACACACACACACACACACACACACACACACACACACACACACACACACATAATTAGTTAGTTGGTTCAGTAGCTGCGTTGGTATGACACACTGTCCAGGATGTTGACCCTGAGGGTAACCCCTCTGTGTCGCTGTGCAGCCTCTACTGCAGGTCACAGGGTCATTTACTGTGTGTTCCACCTGTGAACCACCTGATGGGTCACATCTCCCCCTCCGTCCTCCCCCACGTCTGGGCTCATGTTACCCTCTACACTGAGCTGAGCGGTTATCTGTGTTGGTGGACTGAGAGTGACTTCCAGGACAGGGCGGAGGGCGGAGGGCGGAGGCTGACCCATACACCCATCAGTGAGAGCTGCTGCCAGGTGGGTCATGAGCAGTGTGCCTGGTGTGTAAATTAATTACACAGAAATCATTTACATATAGAACCTTTAAGATGGGAACACAAATTAGGGTTTTTTTCTCGTCTTGATGATCAGTTGTAGTGAGCTGACACCTCACATCATCAGGTGTGAGTGGAGGAAACAGTAACTATGAAACATAGTGCAGTGAGTTGCTGCAGACGATCTGTCTCCTATAGATCTCTGCAGAGTTTACAGTCTGTTTCAAGACTGTTTGTTTTCACTGTAAACTAATATTGACCAGTGTTAAAGTCACTTCCAGTTGTTCAGGTGACGTTCACTGACCCAGCAGGAGGTAGGGCTTGACGATGCCAACTTGCAGGTCCCAGGAGGTGTCGGGGACATATCCCAGCGTCTTCTCT
The DNA here is from genome assembly GCF_001640805.2 of Lates calcarifer. Lineage (NCBI taxonomy): Eukaryota > Metazoa > Chordata > Actinopteri > Centropomidae > Lates > Lates calcarifer. The sequence continues at coordinate 2,535,929 of NC_066833.1, forward strand.
GGGGGGGCGGGGTCTTCAACCACAGTGATCGTTGAACCCTTCCAGGTCTCGATGATGCGGCGGCCGCTCAGTGATGTCACACGAGTGCACTGCTTCCTCAGCCGAGTCCGAGAGAAACTCTGGATCTCCTCGGTCAGGGACTGCATGACCAGACCAGGCTGGAGGGAACCTGAAAGACAAATATGTTGATGGGTAAGCAACACTACAGTATGAGGTGTCCAGAAAATAACAGATGAAGAACAAGGCAGTTCACAGCCATGCCAGCAGCTGTGTGAGTGATGATTACCATGTTCACCATCTTAGATTAGAAGGATGATTAGAAGTATGAAGGGAAGGTCATTCATTTTGCAGGTATTTGGTCATGAACAAAAACATTAACACAACGTTAACGTGGCTAAAAATCTTAATCCTTTGGTGCCAAACTGAACCAAACTGAACATTTTCATCTTGACAGAGGAGTCACTTCAGGAAAAAGTGGTTACATTAGATTGCAGAGAGGTTCATGGTTTTTTGTGAATCAGCTTTATGGACCAAGTGTTTTTATGTACACAAGGGATTTGACTTTGGTTTCTAGGAGCTCTCAGTGCAGAGATACAAGACAGATTCATATTCAATTATATATTAAAACAGCAGGTCAAAATATGAACGACACAGTAAGCACAGAATACGTTTATGCACGTAAAATATAAGTGATAAAAACCTGTTTCTTCAGATGGTCAGCTTTGGTCCGGCTTGGATCAGAGCAGCTCTGGTTCAGCTGACGACAGATAGTCCAGTTTAAACACCAGAAACCAGAGCAGCGTGGAGATCCAGTTCAGTTTCCAGAAAAGAAATACACTCCTCTCCCCATCATCTTCTGTTCCAGAGAAAAACACACTGTGGTACAGTCCAGTCCGGTCCAGGTTTAAAGCCTGGAGGTTCAACTCCTACTGCTGACTAAACCAGGTCCAGAAGAAATCCTGTTCTGCCTGTAGTCCTGTAGACGAGTGGGTGAACTGTGAAGTGGACTGACTCTGCTGGAGGTGAGACTGAACTGCTGCTGTGTAACACGACACCTGTCGTCTGTCTGTCATTCACTGTAGTGCTCTATAACACTGACATATGCTGAAGTCCATTCGATTACAGCTCTTTGACATATATAACAAATTATGTTTTGTTGCCAGTACCTTCTTCTTCCCATGTAAAGAAAAGAATTAAAAATATTCACAGGGCTCTTCATTAAACATTAGTTATGTTATATTATTACGTGACTTTATTATGTTGATGGAAATAGAAACCTTCTGTAGCTGTTTACTCCAGTTTACCTGAGCTGCTGCAGTGCTGGACCAACAGGCCTGCTAACAAAAATACAATAAATACTTGGCTTTATTATAGAGTGCTAGAGATAATAATAATACTGACATCAGTGTATTAGTGAGGAAAAGGATAAATTATGAACTGGATTATTGGTGGTGGATGTTGTTCCCTGTCAGGTCCACTAGATGGAGCCACATCCCTGTTGTTATGAGCTGGTGAAGACATAAATTCAGTAGAGAAAGGAGCAGGTGAGGCAGATAAAATATATTTACTAACCTTTAGAAAAACTTGAATAATAATAGCATTAATTTAATAAATCTCTCACTCTCTCTTATAATTATAATAATAATAAAAATGAAGTTCATTTTTTGTTGCACTGTTGCACACTTTATTCTTTACAAAACTATTATGACTTTTATTGTGAAGTGCAACACCAGATATTATCTTTGATGTCTGAAAATGTTTGCCATTAGCTTTGTACTGTGTTTAGCCGTTCTCTACAACGACCAGCTTTTCACCTTAAAGTGCGTCCATTCTGAAACACTTCTACCTTCTGACATGCTCGCACAACATGTCAGAAAAACTAGTCTGTATCAGGCATATCCCAGTCTTAACTCAGTACATTTTCTATGAAATGTTGGTTTAGGTAGTCTTTAAACACTGTTAGCACGTCATAAATACACTGGTGCTGAATTCCTATTTGCAAATAACAGGTGAACAAGACGATCCCTTTTCCTGCTGCATCGATTTTTATCCTTTTTTGGAAACTGCTCATCTCGAATCCGACAGTGTTAGAGAAGTACACTGCTCCTGTGACCTTTCCTCAGGCACCGCACTCAAGACAAACTACAGTTTAAGCTCCACTGTGAGGCTCTGTAGCAAAATCAGTAATTGCCAAAGATTACTTTCAGTCCTTTGCAATACTGTGTGTGTGGTGTGTGTGTGTGTGTGTGTGTGTGGTGTGTGTGTGTGTGTGTGTGGACAGCTGCAGTCTTATTTATGTTGGAAAAGATTCTGGCAGTTTCCAAGAATATTTCCACATACAGAGAGAGAGAAAGAAACTGTTTTCTCTCTGGCTGAAATCGGACCTTTTCATTCCCCACATTCAACACACACACACACACACACACAGAGAGAGAGAGAGAGAGAGAGGTCAGGTTTCTACAGAGGTTTGTTTTCCTTCTCAGAAAGAGGAGAGGAAAGAAAGAGAAAAAAGGTGAGGTGAGGAAACAGGGTGAGAAGAAGAGAAGGAGGGACAGAAATGAAGGAGAAGAGGTGGGAAAAGAAGAAAAGATGAGTAAAGATAAGAAAGTAACGATGTATTTGTAAAGCACCTTTAAAAAAGTGTTTCAAATTGATTCACAAACAAAAACACAGATGAACAAAAAGAAGAAAGTGAAGAAGAAAGGCGAGGGAGCTTAAATGGGTCTTAGAGGAGAGGACACAAGGAGAAAAGAGGAGAGGAAAGGAGATAAGGGAATGAGGCAGGAAGAACAGGAGAGGAGAGAAAACAAGGAGAGGTCATGAAAAGAAATAAGGAGAAAACAGGAGAGATGAGGAAGCAAGGAGAAAAGGTGGAGAGGAGAGGAGACAAGGAGAGAATATGGTGTTTAGTTGCACTGGAGTGTGTGTGTGTGTGTGTGTGTGTGTGAGAGAGATAAGACTTTTCTGCCAAATGCGAGAGGCTTTTACGTCAGAAACACCAATACACTTGCAGAGATGAAATCATGAGAACAGAGAGAACAAAAAAAGACAGGGGGAGAGAAGGGAAGAAGGGAAGGAGTGAAGGAAGGATGGAAGAGAAAGTGCTGACTCAGTTTTCTGCATGTTGATCCATGAGTCAGAAAACCCAGAGAGACTGTGTGTGTGTGTGTGTGTGTGTGTGTGTGTGTTGGCTGTAACTCAACTCTAACATGGGAAGCTCCTCCAACATCTGACAACCATTACTGCTATCACACACACTCACACACACAGTTGCAGTTTGCAGCATCATATTCAGCTTTAATGGACCAATAACAGAGCTGTTAATGCAACAGGCCTGCTGGGGTCAAAGGTCAACATCTGCCAGTGAACCAGCGAAACACTTACATCACCGTCAGTCAGCTCACTGATTGGTTAACACCTGCTCAGGCACTTAATTCACTGGTTCACTTTATTTTATTCTGTCAAGGACAGGGTTTGTCGTTGTAAGTGGACAGCAGGGTTCCTGCAGGGCATGCTGGGAGGTGTAGTCTTCTTCATAACATGCCAACAGCTAACTGAGCTTCAGCCTGGTGCAGTGGTGGAAGCATGTAGAGGGAGAAGTCAATCAAACGATACACAGAACAAGTAAAAAACACACAAAATGACCACAAAGAGCCTCTCCCAGTGCAGGGCCTTTCACTTTTCCCATCGTCTCATAACCTGTCTGCTGCTGGAGTAGTTTTCAGTTCATTTACCAAAGTAAAAGATTCAATAATGTAAAAATACCCTCTAAAAGGTAGATTAGTCCAGTGGTTCTCAGCCTAGGGGTCAGGTCCCTCTAAAGGGTCACCAGATAAATCTGAGGGATCGTCAGATGATAAATGGGACAGAAGAGATTTGATTTGATTTGTGGTGAAAATATCAGTTTGAGTTTGGAGTAAAATGTCGATCTGAGACGTTACCACAGCTGTCGAAACAAGCAGCGTGTCCCTCTGAAATATAGTGAAGTAGAGGGAGAAAGGAGCGTAAAGTACGTCAGCATTGTACTCTGTAGAGTAAATGTACTTAGTTACTTCTCACCACTGGCCTGATGATCCTTCTGAAGGTCAGAGATACATGAACTTAGATACATGAGCTCATCTGGATGTTTCAGGTCCATCAGAGAACCCTGCCTGGGATCAAACCAGTCCTGTTTGGTGCACAGCAGATGTACGCTGCTCTGTTTCCTTTCCTGTGTCAAAATCTAGTTTGTAGTCCCTGGTAGTCTCATGTGTAATCAGATTACCACACAGCAGCCCTGGAGGTTTCAGGATACTGTACAGAGTGCACAGAGGGGGGGGGGGGGGGCAGGCAGTCATGACTGGACATGATTCTGAATCTGTAGAATCAACACCAGAAACCTCAGCCTGAGTTTGAACTGTGCCCTGTTGACAACAGAACTAGAACTGAATGAAAGCTGGAGCTGATGTTTCTTGAGCTTTAAAACACTCTTTTTGTAAAGATGGCCGCCACCCACCTCAGGATAAAATAACAAAGACCCTGAACGCTGCTTGTTTCATGCAGTTTTAGAAAGTAACTAAGTCCATTTACCAGTACTTTACTTTGTACTTGATCTAACAGCTGTCCTCACAGGGTAACGCGTTACATTCAAATCTTTAGATATTTCACGTATATCACAACTGTGCATGCAGAGTATTCACTTGTAATCGAGTACTGTAACACAGTTGTACTCGAGTAAATGATGAGAGCACTGAGCACTGACTTCATGACACACACATCTATGAGCTCTCAGCGGCTTTACTGGTGTTGACTTTTCATTTAAAAGGAATCTATCTCTTAGTATGGAGGATAAGAGGAGAGGAGGAGGGAGGGAGAGGGGGAAGAACAAAGAGGAGAGGTGAGGGAACGAGAGGAGGGGAGTTGTAGAGAAGGAGGGATAGAGGAAGAGGAGGAGGTGAAAGTCTGAATAAGAAAGCAGCTCCTCCCGCCTCGTCGAGCTGCCTGCAGACCGGACAGCAGCGGCGCACAACCAGCACTCAGCAGCGAAACCACGTCCGTGTTCGGATTTAACTCCGTGTGAATGAGCGAGACTTCACCGGAGCAGCACCGACAGTCGCCTCACTGAACGCACCGACATGCTCTCCCCGGGACTCTCCGTGTCTCTGCTGGCCGTGTCCTGCGCGCTGTGGCCGGCCGCGGTCCGGGCGGCGTCCTGCGAGCCGGTGCGGATCCCGCTGTGCCGGTCCATGCCGTGGAACATGACCAAGATGCCGAACCACCTCCACCACAGCACGCAGGACAACGCGGTGCTGGCCATCGAGCAGTTTGAAGGGCTGCTGGGTGAGTCCTGCTCTGTGCACCAATTAACCTCCTAATTAATTCTTTAATGGATTCAGAGGCTAATTAACTGACAGCAGCTCTGACACACACACACACACACACACACACACAGCTCTGCACCAACACACACTCCAGTCTGACTTCACTCTCTGTCTGCAACACTTTTACTTTGTGTTACATTTCTTTATGTCAACTTATCTAAAGGTCCTGGTTTGGTAGACAATATTTTCATGACATATTCATATTAAATGATGCTGTAAAAGGTTTAAAAAGTGTGACGCTAATAATCAATTAAATGTTAGTTGATTGAAAATTAATCATCAACAAATCTGATCATCAGATAATCGTTGAAGTTTTTTTTTCTCACTCTTCTGTGATAATAAACAATATCTGCAGGTTTTGGACAAAAACTATTTAAATATGTCAGCCTGGGCTTTTTAAAAAACATAATAATAATAATGTGATTTAACCAAACAATAATCTGCAGATTATTTAATGATATAATGAATCATTAGTTGTATCAGTGCATGAGCTAATTAGTTGACTGAGCATGGCAACTGTCAGTATATTAATTTAAAACTATGATTACAAATATCTCTCATGGTAAAAATACTCTGAAGCTTAAGTCTTGTTACTTAAATTGTATTGATTAGCTGCTGTATCACTGTCAGTGCTGCAGCCTCACAAACATCATCATCATCGTCATCATCCTAAACCTAAAGACATGAACTGCTTCAGTTGGAGCTGAAACAATCAACAGACCGACAGCAGCTAGTTTAATAATCCATTAGATCAAAAGATCCAAACTGATCTGTTACAGCTTCTCAGATCTGAGGCCTTGCTGCTTTATATAACTGGAAACTGAACATCATTCATCTTTGGGTTTGAGAAATTGTGATTTTATAAACAAAACAATGACACAACTAAAATAATCAGCAGATGAATCTCTGATGGAATCTCTGGTTTTAATTACTGAGACGGACAGATGGAAATAAAAGGAAATGGAGACAGAAAGAGAAGGAAGGAAAGTGAGGAAAGAGAAGATGCAGGACAGAACAGAAAGAGGGAGAGTCTGATTACTTTAAAGGTTCAGTTCACCAAAAATGCCAGATAGTGTTGTTTGTAAGTCTCTCCATCCAAACACAGTGGAGATGAATGGAGTTTAGTTTGTGGGGCTGCTGTTTGAGAAACACTGCTCCTGTTTCTCTGAACCGTCAGCTCACAGTGATTCTCTGTGGATCTACATGTCTGAGGTTAAAACCACTGATCTTTGATCTTCTTCTGTGTGACTGATGAATCAAAGTGTTTCTGTTGTGAGTGATGCACTGTGTCTGCAGATGGAGAGGTTTGTGTTTTAGTGATAAACCATCGCTTTGCCCAGTATTTATTCATCATCCACATATGAACTGTGACTTCATCCAGTTCAGAGCAGAGTGCAGGGTCAGCTGAGGAGACGTCTGGTGGACCTGCACTTTAAAAGGTGCCCGAACGAGTTGGTCACTGTTTTATTTCTATCACACTCTAACACGTTAACGTGCAAGGAAACAAAACAGGCACCAACACAGGCAGAGAAGAAGACTCAGCTGGTAAACATGGAACACATTCAACACATTTATCAGAACTCAGGATGTTCAGATGAAAAACACTGAACATAAACATAACTTTGTTCATAAGGAAACTCCACAGCGCACCTTTAAATCTGCTGAACCTCCCACCACACCCCGACACCCCAGCTGTGCACGGTCAGGTGTGGTCAGTCATACTTTTCACACCGGCCTCGGCAGCTCGTGTGTTGTGGATCATTGGATTAAAACCCTCTAATCTCTGCCTCAGGTCCTGGAGAAACCACTCAAACCAGATCCAACTCTGCTAAATGTAACTGGGTCTCTCTGTAAAAGTGTTAGGACGTAGACTGATTCTGTTCAGCTGGAGGTAGAAATCTCAAACCTGGACAAATAAAACCACATGTCTAACTTCTTTTGTGACCTGAGTGACCTGAGTGATATAGATCCGGATCCTCCAGATCAGAGGTGCCACTGTGACTGCTTCTCCTGGAGTATTTAGCTTATATTGACCTTTGTTTTTGAGCATTTCATTTCATCCGAGTCTGTTTTAGGACTGTGTGTAAATACAGATGTAGCTTTTCCTTCAGTAAGTCAGGGCAAACAGAGCTACAGCAGCTCATTTGATACTTAATGTCTAAGAGAAGAGCTTTTCTGTTGCAAGGTCAGATTTACTGTGATTTATGACAGACCCACTGACAGAAGATTTATGAGAAATCACAGAGACACTTTGATGCAAACCACAAAATCTAAAACATCAGCCCTCATCATGGGGCTAAATGTTTTTGTTGGAGGGTCAGATTTGACCCATTGTCTGTTGCCTCTAACATGTGCTCCAATACAAAGCTATTTTGCAGTAGGTTACATGCGAAATCCTCCTGAAGAGGTGGGTATCTGTACCTGTGGATCAAACTGCTGGAGCAGAGCTGGATCGGGTCTGAACGCTCCTGACTGAGAAACAGGAAACCTTAAACCTTCAGTTCACTCAGTGATCATGGAAACATTTTTGTGGGAACCATCATTCTGATTAAGTTTACTCAGAAAAGGAAAAAATTTGGCTCCTGCAGCAGCAGTGAGGGTCGAGGCAGCTGTACTTTAAAGAGTTGGTCAGAGTTACAGCCCACTGTTGGTTTCTGGTTTGACTGCAATCCTGCTCCCAGACGGTCATCCCACATATCATGGTTCTGCGTGGCTATTTGAGAAACCTTTTAGTCACTCTGGCATTTGTAAAATTAGTTACAGACAGAACATTAAAAATAAAACCTTCAGGCTGGAATCATCCTTGAGCACAAAGACAAGTGAACGTGATCCAGTCAAAACAAGAAACCCAGCCGCCTCTGTCTGATCGACTCCCTCTGACCAGGATGACTAATTATGTCCACAAATATTAATGGACTCATTTACATAATTATCTAGCCAACTGACCGTAAAGGCTCATTACATGACTGGGGTTGAATACCAGGAATGGAGATCTTGGTTTTTCCCAGGAATTCTTGCCAAAATGTGTTCCAGTTCTCCGGGAGAAATAGCTGCGGTGTTGTAGGATTTTTATCATGGGTGTGCTGTAAAGTCTTGACAGTCATCAGGACATCATTTACCCATTTTGGCTCATTATCGCTCCAATGCAGTATCTTTACTAGTACCCATGAAAACCACCCAGGACAGGGTGTTGGTATTTTTATGTCTTGATGACAATGTGGACGTTGTTTTCCGTCCGTCCGTACCATTCTCGTGAACATAATTTTTTTGTTTTTGGCCATAACCTAGGAATTCACGCGCTAATTAACTGCAACTGGATCAGTTTTTGGAGACATATAATGGTAACTGTGGTTTACATGTTACTGATTGTTAGTGATATATGCACCAGGGCTGCAACTAATGATTATCATCACAACTATCTTCTTGATTGGTAATTAAGTCTATACAGCATCACAAAAAAAGGGAAAAATGCACAATACAACTTCCTCAAGCCAAATGTGATGTCTTCAGATGTCAGTCCATAATCCTGAGATAATCCATCACTGTAATGTCAAAATAAATGCAGCAAAATCTCACATGTGAGAAGCTGGGACCATCAGATATTTGGCAATTGGCATCAGTTATTAAAATAATGCTCCTCAGGTTCCTGTTGACGGGCTGTCACACTGTATGTGAATCATTTTGTACAACTGATAATACACTTGCAGCAGTTTTAAATAGAGCTGCAATAATAAGTTGATTGCTCTATTAGTTGGGACAAATAATCATCACCAACAATCACCAACACATTTAATTATCCTCAGATAGATTTTCTTCACAACCTTCCTATTGACTGCAGAATCATTAAAAAATATTTCCATCATTTTTTTCTCTGACTTACATTTTTAAACATTAAAGTTTGACCCTCTGGACTCTAGTTACATACGCACATAGTGTGTCAGTCAGTGATTTAAAGGCTCCCTTCAGACCTCAAACTGCTGATGTTGTTTTGGCAGTGTAACTGTTGGAAAGGAAAATGTTATCAGAACAGATAGAAATGGATAAAACTCAGCAAACAAGACAAAGACTGGGGAAAAGGGAGTTTTCCTTTAATCAGCCGTGACATTGAACCTTTTCCTCAGTTTGGTTTGTTTGGCTGTAGAGCCTGAACTCAACTGAGAACATCGACTTGGAGCTGGAAAAAGGTTTTGGGATTGTGGGAGGCCGTGGTGTGTTTATAGAACAAGAATAAGAGCCCACAGTTGTGTTAGCAGCTAAGTGAGGCTGTACTTAGGCACAGCAGTGGTTTCAGCTAAATCCTAACAGCAGCATGCTGTGACAATGCTAACATTAGCAGCTATAATGTTCACCATCTTGATTTAGCGTCTTTGCATGCTAATATTTGCTATTAGCACTAAAGGCCAAGTACAGCTGAGGATGATGGGAATGTTATTAATTGTACACGTGTCTGGTCACAAACCAAAGTATTCAGCAAATGGAAACTTTGACCTGCTGCTGCTGGGTTAAAAGTTTAGTTTATTTGTTTGCACAAATGCAAAATTTATCAGTGAAAAACATATTACCACAGCATACAGAAGAAAATGGAAAAATAACAAGATTTTTTTAGAATAACTAATAATTTATGTGCAAAAAATAGAAAATAAAATGAATACAAGACAGATACACATGTTAAGTGCTATAATATAGCATAACTGCTTGAACAGATACCAGGAGAGAGAAGGCCAAGCATTAAACAAGTCATGTAGTTTGACTCTATACTTGATTTTAAATATTTGTTTTTAATGCCAGAGGATCTGCAGTGATGTTAGGATTTATCCTCTGGGAACCATGAGTGTGTTTGAAGGATTTCATTGCAATCCATCCACCAGTTGTGGTGATTTTTCACTCTGATCCACTAATGTCAACCTGCTGGTGGCGCTAGAGGAAAAGTCAGAGTAAACCAACAGCCAACAGGATTCATCCTCTGGGAATCATGAATGTCTGTACAAAGGTATCATGTCAGTTCATCCAGCAGTTGTTGGGATATTTGTGATAAGTGTTGGGCCGACCGACTGACGCTGCTGGCATGACTCACAAATCTTCGAGTGTGTGTTTGAGGGTAAGTCGAGAGGTTAAAGGTGAATTCGGTAAATATTGATGTTGCTGGTGTTTTCTTGTTCTTTTTGTTCTGCTCTATTGAGCTGAGGTGCTTTTACTGTCTGAATGTTCATTATCATAGAGAGCCGATCTGTCCAGCTGCACCACCGCCAAACCTTCACTTTATGGTTTCACTTCAGTCCAGAAGATAATAAAATAAACTCAGATTGATGCAGCTGATCATTAAACACAAACTGGCCTCAATGTTAAAAGTTCACCCAAATTATAAAAAGCAGGTTTTCTCCCTCCCTTGTAGTGGTGTCTAACCATGCAGATAGTTTTGGTTTTAATTGTCAATATTTAGAGATTTATGTGGAGTTTAGTTTATTCGACTCGCAGCATTTGAAAAATGTGGGTTTTGTGGAATATCTGCAAAAGATTAAGTAAAATTATTCCAGTTATGTTTCTATATTTACCACAGTAAGTGGTGACCCTGTTCCTGGAGCAGTGTCTGTTTGGTGTGTTTTCTTCCCTGCAGATACCCAATCTCACAGCGTCTGTGTGTTTTTGATAAGTTGAGCTAATAACACTGCTCTGCAAATCTGCACGTTCTGTACATACATTATCTCAGTCTGTAAACTCCAAATGTCTCTCTCTGTCCAGAGTAAATATTGCACAGTTCCTTTTCGTCAACAGTGAACTTTACTGTGAACTGATTTAGTCTGACCAGGGAATCTGTTTTCAGCCTCCAGCAGCGTCATTGATGAGCCTTTGTAATGAGGATATAGAGCTGATATACTGCTAGGTGTGACAGTCCACAGTGCCACAGTCAGGCAGCACTTCATCAAACAGACAGTTGAACAGTCACAGCAGGGGGTGGCAAGTCCATCAGTCCGCCATTTTGATCTCTTTGCTTGGCTGAAATATTCCTTATCTCACAACCTGCCAGAGAGTTTAACATTTCCACAGTTGTATTTTGAATGATTCATTTATCTGTATATGTGATGCTGATGGTGATCACTGACCTCAGCACATGTTTCTTTCTTAATGTTAATGTTCTGTTATTTCATGTTCCCTTTTCTCCTCCTGAGCACTTTTCACCATTTTCAGCTGTAATATTCACCTTTTTAATGCAATGAGTTAGCCGGTTAGCTAAGACCCATTTTGATTATCTTTAACTGTAAAACTGTATCAGATTTAAAGATATGTGGATATTTCCTGATGCATACTCTGAGCTTAGAGCTCTGCTGAGGTCAGAGGAGTGGAGAGAGAAAGTGGAAAGGCAATAAGCCTTAACCAGAAAAATGTCCTAATGAAAGATCTGCAGGCCAGAAACCAGGAGGCAGTCTCAGGTCACAAGTTCTAAATATTTCTGTGACTTCATCGTGAAGCTGTGCAGCCAAACCTCAGTCATCCCCTGCAAAAAAACACTGATCCGTCCTCTAACCCAGTGTCCTGTGTGAAACCAGCAGTAGGACAGTAGTTAGTGTACACTCAGTCCTGTGTGAGGCAGGTCCCTGAATGCACCGTCATCTTCACTGTTGTAAAAGTAGTGTTGGAAGAAGTACTCAGAAATGTTTTCATTTTTTAGAAAATGTTGATGCATTGAAAACTGTTATGGAATTATGGACTTTTACTTCCAGAACCAGCGGTGTCCAAAATAGTTTCTCCCACTTTTCGGCTCTGTGACACGCTCCCATTAGTGGTGCATCATGGTAGCTGACAGGGCTCGTACCAATGCCAAATGTTACATGTAAGAAAACTGCTGCCCCAGGAAACACTCAGCCAGAGGTGTAAAGCTCAGGCAGTTTTCCCACTTTAGTTCAAAACTAGTTTTAAAAGGAAAAATATGCACAATTCTACAGCTGAAGTATCATCTTAGTTTCTATTTTCTTGTACAAGTGACTCCAGCTCAAACTGTACTCACCTGGTTACACACCTGTCTGTGTTCAGGTACTGGCTGCAGTCCGGATTTACTCTTCTTCCTGTGTGCCATGTACGCTCCCATCTGCACCATCGACTTCCAGCATGAACCCATCAAACCCTGTAAGGCGGTGTGCGAACGGGCAAAGTACGGCTGTGAGCCGGTGATGAAGCGTTACAACCACAGCTGGCCCGACAGCCTGGCCTGCAGCGAGCTGCCGCTGTACGACCGCGGAGTCTGCATCTCACCTGAGGCCATCGTCAAAGCAGAGGGACCAGGTATCAGTGATTCATCATCAGTCATCATTACACTCTTTGTATGACTGCTGTGTTTGTCCCAAGGCAGGACTACTTCATACGACACCGTCATATAAAATGTTTTTTACCTGAAGTTTGGACAGGTGTTGCTTTGCAGGAGTCTGTTCCACATTTGAGCACGTAAGCATAATCTTCAGGTGTTATTACAAGATTTTGTTGTTGTTTATTTCAATTTTCAGTTACCACCGATGTTAATGACGGATTTGAACATTTTAAAATATACGCTATTAACAAAATGACTCATCCACATATCTGATTAGTGTGATATATATGATTGTGGTACCACTGCTAACAATAACATACATTATTGTTACTGTTTTTTTTATTTTTTTTAGATTTGTTAAAATCTAAAACATCTAAAATAAATTACAGTTCATGGAAAGCACAGAGTCACTCAGACATTAACATCAGTGACTTCTTTAATGGTACAAACTCTGTAAAATTCTTAATATGGAGGCTGCTTCACTCTCTTCTCTGAAAAACATGGACCATCAGGAAGCAGTTTTCTCTGCTTAGCTGAGCCCTATCAGTGTTTTCTATCATGTTTCTACTCTCAGCAGTTTGTTTCTGCTCCCTCTCCAACAGATAGCGTGAGTCATTTCCCCTCCGACTTCACTCCCACTGACTTTCTCAAAGAGCTCCTTGATACGGTCAGCCCACTCGTTTTACACTCAATAAAACCCTCACTGTCCTCTGCTTCTTTAAACAGGCCCTGGACCAGCAAGTCCTGAAAAAAAAACGTCATCTCAATCCCCTCGACTTCCATAACGAAACACCCACGTATCTCTGAGCTGCCCTGGCTCGGCTCGGCTCAGCAGGGTTTGGGGATTTTCCCTCGGTGTGATTTGTTGATTTGCTGAGGTTCAGTCAGGGTGGATCGTTTAAGTCATTCCAGCGATTTTCAGCAGGACTCCAGTCTGAATGTTGCTTTAAGAAGTTTGTCTGCTGTTGGAACGGAAAGCTGAAGCAGCCACAGTTTGTCTCCATTTACTGTTCAGTTGGTGTTGTAGGTTTCCTGCATGTCGCACTGTGCAGGATGGATCTTATAAAATCCTGGTCTTAATCTGCATCAGACTCCTACTCTCCGACACTACAGCAGAGATACATCATTCATCTGCGCTGCTCACGTTTTGAAAATGCGGCAAAATAATAAACAGGCTTCAGTTAATTTAAAGCTCCAAATCAGTCACTGGTGGACATGTCTCACAGTTCCATTTTGTCAAGTGACAATTACAGATTTTACCACGTTTCTCTCACAACTGTTGGCATCTCAGACAGCCCAAAGTGGAATGAGGTGAAGGGGCTTAGAGAGTACAGCTACCCCTTTTCCACCAACATGGAACAGGGTCCATTCCAGTTTGACCACATATATTTGAACCATTTATGACCATTTTGACCAAAGATAAATTGGTTGGGAGCACGAAAAGTCAGTTCCCAGCTGGAGTCAAAAAAATAGCAAACAACAATAGTGGGCGTGTCCAATTCTACAGGTTGGAAAGAGACAACAACGTCATGTGGGAAATCGTAGGAAAAAAGATCAACAAATATCTGTAATAACAGTAATCAATGAGATCCACTGTACCTTTCAACCCTTTAGATTTTAATGAACCTATTACCTTTCCTCTCAGGACCAGACCGTGGTAGCGGCAGGTTAGACAAGCTCCTTGTTTAAGTTCTCAAAACATTCCCTGGCCAGATGGGATATGTAATCCTTCCAGTGTGTACTCGGTTCGCTCCAGGGGTTTCTTCCTGTTGGACGTGCCCAGATAACCTGTATGAACCCAAGAAACAAGGGGATGTGTTCTCCTTCTGTTCTGACACTGACCGGTGCCTCTCTGTGTCTCTGTAGATCCATACTACCAGGACCCAGCCAGGTGTAATCCAGGTGAGGCCGTGAGACCTTTTTCTTCCTCTCTGCTCAGGCTTTGTTTACCTACTTGATCAGGCTGATCTTCACAAGTATCAGAGCACCAACTCAGCCAATCAGTCACAGTCTAGAAACCAGTTCACTAAAAAGTGGATGTTTTGTGTGTTTCGTCCTCTGACAGAATCCAGTCCAGACTTTCCAATGGACTCCAACAACCTCCACTGCAGAGGACCAAATGGAGGTAACCTGTTTACCTCTGTCGCAATTATGAGGACCAAAGGACACACTGAGGCTATGTCCAAAATCACTCCCTCATTCACTCATTTACTCACTCAGTAGTTTTCTCTATGATGAGCAGAACACTAAGATTTCAGACCAGAATCATCATCATGTTACACCATGTGTCAAAAGACATGTATAAGTTGTGTGTAAATTTCACAGCAAGCGATCATTATGATTTGTACTGGAGCAGGACTATTGCCACATCTATGTCCTATCCAGGGTTATCACGATTACCATTTTCTTTTTTTGGATATACTGCAACATTTTTAACTGTCGCAACATCAACAATCATACATCCATTTTTAGCTGACATGATTGCTCAGAAGGCATCAGTGTAGAAATCTTTCCAGCGTTATCATCACATCATATAGGATACGTGACATGAACACAGTGTTGCGGTGTCTGCTTATCTTTTAAAAATTATGATCCAAGGATCACCTGCTGTCTGTTTGTGTTTGTCTTCAGATCGCTGTAGATGTAAAATAATCAAAATGAATCAGAGAACCTACACGAGGAACAACTACAACTATGGTGAGTCATCCAGGACTTTATCCAATATGTATGTCATTTGTGTTTTTATTCTAACATAATCATACACAGTAGAACCTGCTGATATATTAATAAGACTCCATTAGTTACCAGTATATGCAGACAATATGATAATATTGTTGATCTATGCATCCAGTCCATCCCTGTCGATCCCACTGAGAATCAACAGTCAGTCTCCAGCTCTGAGAAGATTTCAGCAGTGTTCAGGTTGCTTTCATGTTTTGCAGTGTATTCGTTTTGACTATATTATGACATATATCATATATAAGACAAGCACAAACCATACAGGGCGGCATGGTGCAGTGGTTAGCACTGTCGCCTCACAGCAAGAGGTTTCTGGGTTTGAGCCCTGGCTCAAATTTGTGTATGGAGTTTACATGTTCTCCCCGTGCCTGTGTGGGTTCTCTCTGGGTACTCCAGCTTCCTCCCACAGTCTACAGACATGCAACTTAAGTTAATTGGTGTCTGTAGGTGTGAATGTGAGTGTGACTGGTTGTTTGTCTATATAAGTTGGCCCTGTGATGGACTGGTGATCCATATAGGGTGTACTCTGCTCTCGCCAATGACAGCTGGATATGATCCAGCCCTGCGACCTTAACAGATAAGTGGTAAAGATAATGGATGGATGAATGAACAAACCACACAGATATATGATTCTGAGAAGAAGGAGTGCGAGTCACTAACCTCCTCAGTGGATTTATTCTCTCAGACCTGTTTTTCTCCTTCGTGTAGTGGGAAAGACTCTAGTGCCAAGGCTGTTAGGTTACTTAGATTAAATTAGACACACAAAAGCTAAAAAACCAGAGAGGCTTTTCCAGATGATTACAGCGCACAGGCATGATTTGGCAAATCCAGCAGAGATTTCCATGTGGACTTCTGGAGCTCACTAATGCCTTTGGCCACACAATCCATTTGGGTAAGATTTTAGATTTTTTCCAGCCATCATTAAAAACAAGAGCTCACTTTCAAAATATTCAGATATAATTAAAACAGGGGAGTTTAGCGAAGCATGGTGGCATGTCAGAGCGCACAACAAGGTGGTCTTTATAATTTGATTGCTGGAACTCACTTTTTAACACTGCTGTTGATTTTACTTATGACTCTGACCTGCTGTTTACTGGCTGTGCTGGTCTCTACTCAAACTCATAACTTCCACTTATTTTTTAGTGCCATACTTGTGATAGAAGGCCTGTTCTCGTGCATCATGTGAATTATTTGCTTGTGTTTGGTAAATGTTCATCTTGTTCTTATGCTGTCATTGGACTCCCTGGACAGAAACTGTTTATATATTATATGACATTTTCCACCACCAAAACTACCAGGCCATTCAATGAACAAACACAGATTTCAAACAGGCTGCATGAGAACTAATACAAGAAGAAAGTGGATCTTGTTCTTAATTTTGTCCCACCTGCTCAAGTTCCATATGCTCACTGTGAAACTGGAAATCTTGATCTGTTGTTGCTTGTTGCATGTTTGTGGCAATTTCCTCTTAATTTTTTTGGGCTCCAGCACAGGAAGTTGACACCTCCTTTCTCAATCCCACCTACAAAGCTCTGATTTGTCAGTTGTTTTCTCAAGCAGAGAACAGCCATCAACAAGCACAACACCAGGCCTACTTGAATTTCTACAAAAAACCTGAGAGGTGATATTCAGAGGTCTGGAACTGGGCCAAGGGAAAGTCAAAAAGCCTGTTCAATGTGTCCCTGTATGCCGACGACTCTCTCCTTCAGTCATCAGGGCGAGGGTGCGGGAGGTGAGGAATCGCGGTCTAGAGCCCACGGCGGTAGTGGAGGTGAAGGACGTGTTCAAGTCCTCTCTGGTCAACATTCCCAAAGAGACGCAAACACTCTACTACTCGTCCTCCTGCCTGTGTCCTCCTCTGACTCCTGGGGAGGAGTACCTCATTATGGGCTATGAGAATGAGGAGACGTCCAGGTATGAGCGGCTAAAAGAAAAGCTGAGATGTCGATAGAAGTTCACATGGTCAATAAGATTTTTAAATTTCAACTTGATGCAGGCTTTTTTGGGTAAAGCAATCGGGGGTTCTCAAACGAGCTTGAGTATTGTTGAAGTTTTTTTTCTCACTCATCAGCTCCTGATTGGGCTGTTTCTCTCTTCTTTGTACAACTTATAAAAACCCTAAAGGTTTTCTTTTCTCCGGACTTTGCAGCGATCTACCGTGATTAATTACTTTGAAAATGGATGTGATCAGTCACCTGCTGAGTTGGATCAGAAAGATCCTAATGATTTCTTTACATTCATGTATTTACTCGATGACAGTTAAAACTCCAGGACCACTGCTCATTTTCCCTGAAGCTGCACAAAAATGAATATTTCTTCTGCTTCTGACATCATCAGAGCTCGGAGTATAAACCTCACTCTGTCTTGTTGGTTGCAGGTTGCTTCTGATTGACCGCTCCATTGCTCAGAGGTGGAAGGATAAAATGGACAAGAAGGTCAAGGTACGATTCACATTCAAATGCACACAAACAGACAGCAGTAGTTTTCAATCCAAAACAAATCAGTGCCGACTGGTCTCAGAGCAGCAGCTCCTCTTACTCTCTATGTAAACACATCTGCAATGATACTTTTTAAAGTTAATACTGAACTGTGTTACCATGTTGCACCAGCTTTACGTAGCGTCCTTCCACTGACTTCATTTTCACTTCCTGTTTGTCTTTTCTTTCTGTCCAGAGATGGGATGTCCTCATGAAAAGGGGAGGGGGAGGGGGAGGCGGAGGAACCCCGCGCCAGAATCGCCACTGAGATCTGACTGTGTGTGTGTGTGTGTGTGTGTGTGTGTGTGTGTGTGTGTGTGTGTAGATATTGCACTATCACAGGCTGTTGTAGCTGAATGTAGTTCATCTCTTCATTTGTCAGACTGGAGTCTGATTTTTGTCATTTATTTTCTTTGCACAAACATTATTTAGTGTGCGTTTTAGTGTGTGTTTGTCAGTGTGTACAAGTGTATGTGTTTGTATGTATGTGCATGTGTGAAGTGCGTGCGTGTGTGTGTCTGTGTCTGTGTGTGTGTGTGTGTGTGTGTGTACACCTAAAGCACTCAATAAAGACAGGAGCTTCTGAGCTGTACTAAACCTACGCACAGCCATACAGTCTGTACGTGACACTTTTTTGGAACACATTTCTTTTCAGTGGCAGCCATGTTGGCTCCACAGCTCCTCTCCATGGTCACAGTCTTTAATAATCCTGGATGTTGGCCATGTTACCATGGCAGTGGGATGGAGGACATTTAAATGATATGAAAGCCATTTGGACTTGGACATTTGGACTATGATAGGTCTGTAACCATGACCTGAACTTTACTGAACTCTGCATAAAGGAAGGAAAGAAGATTATTCATGCTTTGTTCATACAGCAGCAGCAACAACAACCAGAGCAACAAGAGCAACAGCAGCTGCAACAAGAGCAGCAGAGACTTGACTTGTTCAGTATTGTGTGATCCAGCCATGGGTGGATTACTGGATGGACCTACTGGACACAGGCCCAGGGGCCAGAGCATCTGTTTGAAGAAACTATTAACATTTCTTTTGGGAAGCTCGATCATACGAATACAAGAGAGACAATAAAGACATGCATAACTATGATTATGAAGAGACAAAGAGACAAAAATTCCAACAAAGAGATGCAAAACTACCACAAAGAAAGAGATAAACAGTGACAATAAAGACGCAAAAAATTACTACAAAGAGACACAAAACAACTATAGAGACACATTACATGACTACAAAGATGCACAAAACTACCACAAAGAGACACTGTCTCTTTGAATGTGGGTGTGCTCCTATGTAGGTTTTTTAGATGTCTGTGCCCAGGGGTCTGTTGTCTCAAAATCTGTCCATAGATATGTGTCATGACAACAGAAAACGACATATATCCGTGTTACAAACTGCTCACATCATCATTTGTTGGTTAAGGTCTACATGTCAGGAGCCTGGAGTGTGCCACTTCATGTCTTTGAATTAAATTAATCATGAAATGGAAAATGTAAATTGACAGAGCAGGAAACGATATAATGTGAGATGGAATATGATGTGCAGATATTTTAGTAAACTGAAAAACAAAAACAAACATTTTAAAAGCCTTCTAAAAATTGGGTAACAGTTTGTCATTTAATTGATAAACTATTAACAGATTAAACTCACTGAATGAGTTTTTTAAAGCATTATTTAAAATGGCACCCTCCAGACTCCAAACATGTATATATACATATGAAACTAATAATTGTTATTATAATATCCAGTTTTATAATGGAAGTTGGGGGAGTTGCTGACACAAATCTGCTCTGGTCACATGTGAATTACAACATAAACCAGAGGAAACAGTTTTCAGATTGTCTTTGATGAGTTTCACTAATGGCTGAACAAGCATTCATTTATCTCTCCACCCACTCGGGTGTCATTGTAAAATCATCAGAATGCATGTCGATCAATCACAGAAGTTTATTAGAACTGATCTTTTGTTCACTTTTACAGCTGCAATGATTAATCACTTAGACAGTCGACAGAAAAATCATTGATTAATCATTTAAGTCATTTTTCAAGTAAACATTCATTTGTGAGGATTTGCTAAATTAGATAATTGATCATTGCAGCCCTACTCACTGTAATCAGTTTGAATCTTAATTTAATTTTTTTCTACTTGGCCAAGTTCAGGTCATGTGACAGTATTATGTTCTCTGATGATCTGAGGGAAAGTGAAAGATGTTGAACCGTTACTAAAACACGCTGCTTGTTTGATTGATGTGAGGGGTGTGCTGGGGGTGGAAAGCTGGAAAGGTACGGTCACATTACATTTCTGTCTGTCTCCTGTCTGACCTCAGAGCTCAGAGCTGACCTTTGTTTAACTTTGATTTGGCAGATTTGGATGGTCAGCCGACAGAAACACAGATACACTGTGTTTGGCAATAAAATGATTCTAGTGTCATCACCATGATTAGTACAACTCTGATCAGTATTTATATGTTACCTGCTTCATAAATGTGCCATCCCGTCTTTTTTGTGAAACAAGGGCACAGTAACTTTGATAAACAGAGGACTAATGTGACTGTACCTGTGTCTGAGCCTGCATTTCATTGTTGAATGTGAAGACCCACTGGAAGCAAGAAAAAATCCTGCGACACCTTTGTTGTCTGACACTTGCACGTCTGCGAGCATTGTGTAAATACACCGATGAGCCAAAACATTCTGACCACCCCTGGCTAATATGCTGTTGGTCCTCAGTGTGCTGCCAGAACAGCTCCAAACCTGCCATGGCATGGACTCTACAAGACCCCTGAAGGTGCCCTGCGGTACCTGGTACTAAGACCTTTGAGTCCTGTAGGTGCCGAGGAGGAGCTGCCAGGGATCAGACTTATTCCAGCACATCCCCCAAAACCCTGCTTTGGGTTCATGGTCTCCTTGGACCTTTGTTGGTGGGTACTCATCACTGCTGGATGCAACAGTTTGTTGACTATGAGAACCGACTGTTCACTGCACCACTGTTACGAGACAATCGGTATTACCTGCTTCATCTTCGAGTGGTCATAATGTTTTAGCTCATCTGCGTATGCAGCCTAACAACCAGACAATTTACAGGACTTGCCTCCAAAACAAACTTTCTTAGTTGCTCTTTGTCTTTGCGGTAGCATCAAACAAACAAGAAAAACAGTTTGAGTTGAATTAAGAATAATAATTCTGAGTGTTCCTTTTCTTTTCTTTGTCAGTGGGATGTGGAAGTTTGCCACAGTTTGCCATATTTGCGCTTTTTAAACCTTCCTTTTTTCTTGTGTCGTGGGTCAGTCCAGCTTCTCTGAGGAACAGTAGGAATTTATTATGGAACATGATTCACTTGCATCCCATAGGAAATGAACCAGAGTCATCGCACTGCAGCCAGATGGTCTTCACCCTCACGAATGAGCTCTGAGAACTGTCCATCAGACTCTGCTGATAACATTAACAGTGGCTCTGTTGTAGTCTAGCATGCACAACACCAGGACCCTGAAACTGAAGAAACTAAATTCAGTCATCACTGGTTTTAGAATTTACACCTGTGCTTTACCTACAGTGACGTGTCCAAAAGACTTTATAATGAGTCCTTTTTCGTTTCATTAACGACTTGCAGACTGGGGCCCCTGCTGTCTGAACACAGCCTCTGATAAACAAACAGTACTCTCATTATCGCACAGTATCTCTGTTCATGTAAACACACTAACACTCAATACTACACTACTTTAATCAGTAAACTGTACTAACACTCTGATATTTTGCGCTCTGGACTTCACAGCCGTTTGAACCATTAAACATGAATTTAGACAACGTGTTCAAAGTGGGTTTCATGTTGTTCTTTTGTGTGTTTGTATAGAAGTGGTACCGATCTCAGAGCTAAATGCAATTTTTTTTTACTGGTAAGAAAGTCTTACCTCCATTTTCCATCCATCCATCAAGTATTGTTTTCTGGACTGGGTTGCACCAGATATTTATAAATCCATTTCTAACTTTGTGAGTACAGTCCTTCAGAAGTTTGGCAGGGAAACACTAGAAATGTGTTTTCTGACCACACTGGAAAAATATTTATACCTCCTCTGAACAGGGGTGGCGGTTCAGTATCATTTCAGTTCAGGGATAACGGTGCATATTTTAAGGCACTCTCCCCTGGGAGACCTTCATAGTGTTGGCCTCAGTCGTTCAGAGGAAAAGTTTAGAAGCTGTCCGACCATGTGGCAAGCAGTTCTGACGGAGCATACTGCCCCCTTTAGTCACAACTTGCCCATTTCAAACTACATGACTTACTAAATTGGGTTGTACCAATAAGAATTAAAGGCTTTTTTTTATGTATGAAGAGTCTGTTAGGAAACATCTGGTCATTCAGAAGCAACTAGAGATCACTGTACCAAAAGTAACCCCACCCCCCACTGTGCCAGAGACCAACCTCAGCAGGTGATTGGTCGACATTGGAGGGTCGTCAGCTGATGCACTTCACCTGCGTCTTCCACACTATAAAAGCTGGCCCACGTGCTCACCTGCTCTTTTCTTCCACTTTGTATCATCATCTTTTGCACATGCAAACCAACACCTCCACAGCCCTCACATGCCACTGCATTCACATGCTGCTTGAGCCTGAGCAAGAACAAGTTTGTGTGTTTCAACCTGTTTTCATTCAGTGATCAAATAAATCTCCACTGAGTAAACACTGAGGAGATGGTGCAAACTTTGAGAATGACAGAGCAACAACCCGATGAAATCTTTATAAACTAGTTGAAAGGTCTGATGTGAAGTGAATCTAAACATAGGCTGAAACTGACCGACATAATATCAAAGTAGAAAAGTTGAACCCTCAGACCTTCAGTGTTTCTCACTGATGGGAGTAAAGTTTGTTTAACAAAACTGAGGAGCAGCATGAAACACGGCCAGCGTGTAGCGTGTGTGTGTGTGTGTGTTAGTATGTTTAGTGTGTGTGTGTGTGTGTTAGTATGTTTAGTGTAGTGTGTGTGTGTGTGTGTGTAGGCGTGCTTCCAGTAGTTCCTGGCTACTAATTTCCAGCAGTGTTTTCTCAGCTGCAGTTTCCATGAGAGAGAAGAGAAAATGTTTTCATGGATTTACTGCTATTACGCCTCCTTATCCTCCTCCGCTCTCCTCCTCTCCACTCCTCTCCTTCAGCTGACTGCCTGACTGAAAACACACCTGGTGTTGGTAAAAGGTGTAGTCTGTTTCTTGAGGCTGAGTGGCTCTATTCATGTTCCTGAGTGCTGACACAGCACACAGTCACGCACAGAATATTTTCATCCTGAGTGACCTCGTTGAAAACAGTTGAAGCTGCATTAGGTGAGTTTGCGACACTAGAGGGCAGAAAGTAGACAAACACAAACGGCTAGAAGTCTCCATGAGTTCACAAGGCTAACACGTTAGCAAGGCATACATAAAAAAGAAGCAGCAGAGAAGCATGGTCAACCACTTTGTGTCTACTAGAGTGTCAAGTCAATATTTGGTCCAACATTCAACAATGTTTTAGCTCTGGTTTAGGCTACAATTCGCTGGTGTTTTAGCTCTATTTTGGTCTAATATTTGCTGGCATTTCAACCCTGGTTTGTTCACTGCTGTTGCAGCTCAGGCCTGGATTGAAAATTCTGTGTAAGATTAGTTCTGTTTTGATCCAGTATTCATCGATACTTTGGCCATTGTTCAGTCCAGAATTATCTGGTATTCTAGCCCTGGTTTGTTCCAGTGCTAACCTGTGTCTTAGCTCTGGTTTGGTCCTCTGTTTTCTGGTGGTTTGGTCCATTATTCTCTGTTGTTTAGCTCTGGTTTGATCCAGTGTTCACTGGTGCTTTATCCCCCCACTGTGGGACTAATAAAGGATTATCTTATCTTATCTTAATAATTGCTGATGTTTCAGTCCCTTTGGTGTTTTAGCCCTGGTTTGGTGGAATAGTCACTGGTGTTTAGCCCATGTTTGGTCCTATATTATCTAGGGTTCTTTCCCTGGTTTGTTCCAGGACTTACCAGTGTCTTAGCTCTGGCTTGTCCTCTATTTTCTGGTGTTTTAGTCATGGTTTGATCCAATATTCCACCAATGTTTGAGGCCTAGTTTGCTCTAATATTTCCTGCTGTTTCAGCTCTGGCTTGGATCAATATTCTAGTTTGGCCCAAAATTCTGTGTTAGATTAGTACTGGTTTGATCCAGTATTCACTGGAGCTTTATTCCTGCTTTGGTCCAATATTTGCTGATGTTTTAGTCCCTTTGGTGTTTTAGCCCTGGTTCAGTCCAGTATTATCTAGTGTTTTAGCCCTGGTTTGGGCTAGTATTTGCCAGAATTTAGTCCATGTTTCATCCAACATTCACTGGTATATGTTAGTCTTATGTTTCTTGGTGTGTTAGCCTCCAGTATGGTGATTTAGCCCCTGCTTAGTCTTGTATTCAAACTGTGTTATTTGTTCATTTCTGCTGCTGCTGCTAGGTGCTAGAATCGAATGGTTAAAAACAAATACACAGATCCAATTTGATACAAGTTTCTTTGGTTAATCAGCGCACAACACAGAGAGTTATTTTAATCTGACATCATCATCCAAACACACACACGCACACACACAGGACTACCAGGTTGGTTCCCACAATACCTCAGCGAGTGTTTGTCCAACTTGCTGCTCCATTTCACATCATGAAACAATAGAACGCACACACACAGTAAGTGGTTCCAGTGGTTTATGGAGCAGTGCTGCGTCAATGCTGACCTCCAACTGCCCACAAAACACAGAGCGGGTGAGAAGGAGGGAGTGATATACAGAAAAATGTCCTGCTTTAATAATACTCAGAGGTGGAAAGTGCCTAAGGTCATTTAGTTAATCACAGTACTAGAATACATTTTTACACGGTGGTCTTTACATGGAGTATTTCCACTTTGTGAGGCTTTCTCCTTCTTACTCCATTACGTTTGTCTGATGGCTGTGCTTAAACTCAAAGCATTTTAGCGTTTAAACTGTCAAACAGTATAATCCAGTAGGTTTTCCCACAGTGGTATAACATAGGTAGATAAGGAGACTCTAGCTGTTGAATCATTTTGTTTATTTCCATACAAAGATTTGTAATTGGAGACTATGTAGTTTGTTCGAGGGTGGCAATGGTGGCAGGTGGTTGGTCTATAACTTTGGTCCTATGCATGGTACCAAGAGGACGAATCCTGAGTATGAGCTTGCTGATCCTGTCTTTTCCTCTAACACAGTTTAACTTTTAATTTGTACTTTAATTTAGGACCAAAATACCTGCAAAACTAATGACATCACTTCCATGTTTTATGCTAAACTGCAAATGTAAACATGCAGATGTTAGCATTTAGCTCAAAGCACAGCTGTGCCTTTAAGTACAGCCACACAGAGCAGCTAGCATGGATCTAGACTAGTTAAAACTATGCAGCTGCATCATAGTTCAAACATGCAGCTTCTTTCATATGGTTTCGTATCAAGCCCAAATGTAAAAGCAAGGTATTTACGCAAAACCTGACAATTTACTTGCTGTGTTGATTTTTCTGAAATTGGCATGTGACCAGTTTTAAAATGCCTGCACGCCTGCACTCTCACTCTTTTTCACTGGAAAGTATGTTAAGTATGCTGTGTGGAAATATGTAGATTTTGACCCAAGCAAAAAGAAAAAAGCTAGTTCTTTCTGGGTAAACAGAGGTCATATGTAGAATCACAAAATTACTTTCAGACACAGCCCACAGCTGGATAACAGGTAAAGAGAACACTCTAAGTGCTAAGGTGGGGTTACAACCATTGCTGACCAGATGCATAAACATAAAATGAAACAGAACACAAAGATGTGACCCGGTCATCTTGGGCTTGGTGTGTATTGTTCCTGTGCAAAGGTGCACTTTCTTTCATTTATCAGAAACTCAGTTTGAACTCAGTGTGAAGCAGCTTTCAGTCCAGTCTGCTGCAGTCTGAACTTTCTCAAACCAGTACCAGACTCTGTCAGCTCGGTTTACTCTGTGTTGTATCTGCTGCTTCAACAGCTGGTACATTTTCTTCTGTCTATAGGAATTGTGCAATGAACACATTTAAGTGTTGACAGCACTTGAAACTTGCTTCTGCTCCTTCTGACTGTTTCTCAGTGTTACAGCTGAGACTGTTCAGGTTCTTCCTGTTTCCCAAAGGAGCGGCTGAATAGAGGAGACGCAGTGACACCTGCTGGTTAAAGTGGAAACACATGATTATATAAACCATTAGGAAGCTTACACTGCTCCCACCCTGTCTTGACTAGGGCTGTGTATCAGCAGCAGTTAAGTTTTTGTCTTGCCTTTCAGTAAGTTGTTATTTATTTTGATTAATCATAGTCAGTGTATGAATCCATTCTGGTTTAGCTCCTGTCTCCTGCAGTGTGTGTCAACACTGACACCTGCTGGTCAAACTGAGAATAGTGTAGAAAAGTTAATTGTTTCCCGCAGTGTGTTTAAGTTGCTGTACAGTGCAGTGCAAAGGTAAAATTACATCTTCTCTCTCTCCCTCATTGAAAAATCTGATATCTATATAGTTTGTTTTGTCCCAAAGGTTTAACCTTGAACCATCTGTGCTCTTGTGCATCCAGGAAACAGATGAATGTGGACTAAAGGAGAAAATGAGCAGCAGATTAATTAATATTTAAATTAAATTGTTGTTGTCATTCCGCACAGTGAAGACACTCAAGAGAAGTAACAATAAGAAGCACAATTTTTAAAACAGAGGGAAACTTCACTCTCAAGCCAAACTGCTCAGGGACATTTGGTAGCATTAGGTTTAGACTCTTCTATTTAATTAATCATATAAAATGTTTTTAAAGAGGTTTTCTGCAGGGTTCATTAAGTACATATAATACATTTTAAGATCTTTTTCATATCTCATATAATTTCACAGTCACACTGTTCAAAATGTGATGGGAAACAAGTAAAATATGCTTATTATTGTTCATATCATACTTTTATCAGGACCTCCCACCAGTTTAAAACAATAATTCTGAATTATTAAATTATTATGATTGAATCAGTGCAACTTGGGCCCAGATAAGTGTCATGACATGAATGAATGATTTAAACTGTTAAAAATTCTAAATTCATTAGTTGAGTCTTTGTAAAAATCAGCACTTTTACATTATGAAGCGATGATGCATCTTCTTAGCTTCTGTCAGCAGTAATAGCGACGCTGTTTAAAAGCCTGCTGTCGAACAATCGACTGACACCACTAACACACTAGTTTGGAAAGGAGAGAACGTCTTCCAACAACCTGCAACCAGATTTTAAAGCAAACATTGGCGTCTACCTGATCAAAGAGAGAATATTTAAGAATTCACTGCTTTTTGAAACTTTTGAGGACTTGGAATTAAACTAAGTTACTAACATACACTTTCATTTAGAGGATATAAAGACTATATAGCCTCTACATAGCTTAAGAGCTTTTTTATTATCAGTTAGTCTGCTGTTATTTTCTCCATTAATCATTTGGTATAAAAACATCAGGAAATAGAAAAAAATGCCTCTTAGAGCCCAAAGTAGCATCAGGATACATTTTGTTTTGTTGCAGCCAAAACCCCAAAATATTCAATTTACAATATGAAACCAGCAAATCCTCTCATTTCAGAAGCTGGAGCCAGAATGTTTGGGCCATTTGTGGTTAAACAGATGTGAAAACAGCTGCCCATCACTTGTATAAACTCTGACTCCTGAGATCTGCTCAGGTCTGTAACAAAGGCTGATTAAAAACTGAAGTTAAAGTTGAGGGTTTTTTAACCGAAACACACCTTTTATTGTGAAGGTCCAACAGTTTCCACATGAACAATAAAATACAACACTGTATCAACATCTGGCTGAGTGTGTGTGTGTGTGTGTGTGTGTGTGTGTGTGTGTGTGTGACATGTCCAGTATACAGTGTCCCACAGTTTTACTTCATAGAGTAAATACAAACAATGGAGACAAACTAAAAACAAATAAAAACAAGGCAGAAGTGTTCTCAGTACATTCAGCACAGCAGGTAACAGTCAGTGTCCGTCTGTCTGTCTGTCTGTGTTACAGCTGTGTTCTTATAAAGGAGTGTTTGTTGACTGATCATTACACTGGACCAATCAAGTCCACTTCTGTCCCCTCCCTGACCCATGTATTGCTGGTCTTTCCTCTGGCACAACCCCGAGACCATCAGAGCTCGTCCTGTGCAGAAAGAGACACACGTCAGATTCTTTTTTCTTCTGCAGACAGTTTGAGTTTGAATCTGACATAAACAGACATTTACCTTTGGTTTGCTGTGTAACTGTGGCAACAGTAGCTGTAGTCGCTGTCTGATGGTGTCAGCAATCACGTTAGCATCCCGGCTGTTGATGGGTTCCCCGCTGTGTTCATACTGTCAACACAAACACACAGTTTTACAGGTTTACCAGTGCAGGGACAACACAGCATGGAGGACAGCTGACAAAGACGTTCTCTAAGATTCAGGTTGATGTTGCTGAGGGGCTGATTCTGTGTTTTGTAGCTGTCCGTCTCATGTTGTTGATAACAAACAGGTGAAACTCTTTATTCTCAGTGCTGCTGTGCGTGCGTGTCCTCACCCTCCTTCTTCCCAGGTACGGGTAAAATCTGACAGTTGGGTAGGCGGTGATTCCAGCTGATTGACAGGTCTGATAATGAGCCTGACAGTCCACCTTTCCTGCCCGAATCTCCCCTTTAACAATCTGTCAATCACACAAAGAACATCCTCATTACAGCCTCAACCAGAGACATCCTCTCCTCTGAGAACATGTTCATTTATGTTTCAGAGCCTGGAGCAGCTGGAGGAGTCCGGCTTTGGTTTGTCTGCTGTGTCTCCTGGGCTGAGACTGACAGGAACTACACAACAAAAGCTACTGGATCAGAAAATAAAGACAAAGGGGCTCACCCGAGCAAGGACCTCAAACTCTGGGGCAAAGTGTTGACAGGGTCCACACCAGGGGGCGTAAAAATCCACAACCCAGTGATCCTGGCCCGACAGAACCAGAGACCGGAAGGACTCTGGAGTCAGATCCACCGACGCTCTGGGTAAAGAACTGTACACACAACGTGTTAACACAACTAGACCTAGCCCACAGTAAAGGACTCCACATGAACTCAGTCTTTGAAGGAAGAGAGGAGGGCAGAGAGAGAGAGAGAAAGAACGAGAGGACGAATTTCAATTTCAGAGAGAAAGAGACAGAGACAGAGCAGAGAGACAATATAAATCTGTGTCTCACCTCAGAGCCCATGTTCTCAGTGAATGAGCATCTCTGTGCCAACCGTTATAACTCCTGCAGACACACAGATCAACGAGCAGACTGAACAAGACAGTAACTCATTCCAGCTAACAGGTTGATGTTAACATTCAGAGGGACCTAACACAGTCACAGTTATCATTCTATCTGGTTTATTTTTGTCCACGTGGTGGCAAACAGCTCATTTACACATTCAGTAGATAAGAAGCGACGTAAGGATGAATCTAAGTCCAGTATTCCCTCTCTTAGCTCTGTGTTTGGTCTCCATCAGCTCCTGAGGGAAATCTCTGCCTGTGTAGCTGCTCTGCGTTCACCAGCTAGTATCTAACTGTGTGTGTCTGCTGTGCCTCTCAGTGCTGAGCAGGTTATGTACGGTGGTATTTTGAGCTGCCTGCTGCAGCCAAAAACATTGTTATGAGGGACAGTGAGCTGGATGATAATACTCTGCACACAGCCAGAGGTTCGTCCCTGACAGCTGTCTCATGTGCTCCAGTACAGACTGAATGCATGTTGGCTTTATGAAATGTATTTACTGAGGCAAAATGAAACTGATATCCATCTTCTCATCTGACTCTATGTGAACGACCTTCCCAGTGTCTAACAATGTGTGAAGCAGTTTCTGTGCATAAGAATGAGTGTTTTAAAGCGCGGGGCGTACATGAAGCGATCTGGCTGCCGCGCGTTGCTGGGGTACAGTCGGACTTCAGGGTACGCCCTCACACCCTGACTCTGACAGAACGTCTGAAACCGCTGACAGTCAACTGAACCGACCAGGATCTGACCCGACAGCATCTGTGTGGTGAGAGAGACAGAGAGTAACACAGGTTACACAGGCTGCACTGATCTCCAGCAGAAACATATAAACCTTCTGTCTCATCAACAAACTGTGTCTCCTGGGTGAACAGTGCTGAGTCCAGTTGGCTCCTCTCAGTGGGGAGTGTATGCACTGCTTGTGTACGGTGTGGATATTATGTGTCGTACCCTGGCCATACGTCTCCACTCTGGCATCAGAGCCTGACAGGGACCACACCAGGGAGCGTAGAAATCCACTGCCCAGATCTGCCCTTCAGCTCGACCTGCAACCAACAAAGGAGGAGAAGAGAGGATCTAAGTGGTTAGAAGAGGAGCTGGGCCTTAGACTACAAGAGTTTACCAGCTGCACTACAGTCAGAATAATTTAAAGCCTGAACATCCTCCCTTCCCCTGGGCTCTTCCTCAACCAAGAGCTGTGTTTTAAACAGTGCAGACAAGTGAGCCACAGGAGGGGAAAGAGACTGTGGTGATGCTTTTAAAGAACACTAACTTGCAACTGTTACTTCAACACACAGTATGTTGTTGTGGAGAAACTTAACAGAGCTGTCTGGTGATGAACTACACCGCACCGTACAAGCTGTATGTATTTATACATTTATCTTGTGCTGGTCTAAACGGTGAGTACCAGGACTACCTATTATCTACTGTCAGGACTGGTCTCACCTTTAACTCTCTCAGCGAAGCTGGAAGGATCCAGGACCACCACAGATGGATTGACTAGATCCTGCAGAGACAGACATGAGACAAGCGTTAGTGGTTGAAACCACTACATGTTTTCTAGGAATAGGAATAGTATCAGGATGAGGCAGTACCTGTATGAACTCCAGGATGCCGTCCGCTGAATGCTGTCCTTCATATTCATGCACAGAGGAACCGTTAAAGATCACTGTGGTGGGGTACGCCTGAATATTATACTGAGACACAGAAAGAAAAAGTTATCATCGCGTCTCCATCTCATAATTATAAGTATGCAGGTCTTCTATGTGCAGCATGTGTTCACCATAGAGCAGAGGTTGTGGTGGATGGTACAGTCCAGAGTGCCAAACTTCATCTGTCCAGCCAACTGGATGGAAGCTTTTCTCAGCTCAGGCAGTAAAGCTCGGCATGGAGGACACCACTGCACACAGAAATCAAACACAAAGTGATGTCTAAGCAGGTGAGGTCAGGAGAATAGGTGTTTGAGCTGTGGGCACATTCAGCATTAAACACTCTGACTGGGTAGTTATTTTCTCCTGTTGGCATGTGGCAGAGCAGTTTGTCTCCTGACTCTCCATTGATTATTTGTTTTTGTCTCAGTCCCAGTAGCTTGTTAAAAGTGATGTGATATTAAATGGTGAAGCCATAAACTGTAGTGATCAGCTTTCACACAGCTCGGCTGGAGTAGAAAACACAATGTGATTCACAAATAGAGTCATGGTGGGCAGTGCCAGGATGTTATTCTGGAGACTGAATGGTATTTTCTCACACCTCCTGTGTTTGAGTCCATATGTGTGAACAGGTGATAAGGCTGCAGCCTGGGGTTAGTAAGTGTGTTTAATCCACCTGTTTTATGTGTATTTTCAATCTGTGCATAAAAATCTGAGGAAAAAAAGGAGGAGACTGGAACCTTCCTCACGTTAACACAGAGATTTCTATCATGTTTTCCATCATCTGAGCTTTGACTGGAGCTCTTTTAAAGGCCTCATCTCGTCGTGTCCTCTTCTTCTGCAGTGGTTTAATGGCACTGACCAGAGAATCAGCTCCATCAGCTGTTTATCTTGATACACTCAGCTCCTTCATTTGGATGGAAACTTGACTCAGAACATCCCGTTCTGGCTCCCTCATCTCTCACAAACCTGAGGCTTAAACACTAAGCACTTCCAATAATTTACGTACTCAGCTCCAGCCAAACAGTGATTTTCTCCCATTGCTACATTGGTTCGTTTCTGCCTGCCTCTCAGTGTCTGTCTCCCTATCTCTGACTGTTTGTGTTGTAGGTGCAGCTCCATCACCAGCCCTGAAGGTAAACAGGGAGTCAGACAGGCTGGGTCATTAAGCAGCAAAGTGTGAAATATACAACAATCAGAGGTGAAGTCAAGCTTATCAGTGCTGACGTGGCACCTTCCACCTGCTCACTTATGATAGGGAAGATGCTATGTGAGACATTATTTTCTGTTCCTCTGCTTCCTGGCTGTAGAGAGTCTAAAACACATGGTTTGTGTCGGTGTGTCTCAGGCTGACTGCTGAGCAGGAGATGGATCGCTAACACATTACTGGCTAAGTTTTGTCTGCTTGTCAAACACTAGAGAAAAGCCTGATGTCAATAACAGAACTAAAGTTAAGTAAAGTAGTTGGTTACAAACCGGAGCAAAGAAGTCGACCAGCCAGGGCTCCTTTCTGTCTGAGGGGAAGTTGTCGGGCCTCAGAGTCGTCACATGAGCGCGAACACTGTCCCTCGCAAACCCCACAATGTTGTACAACACATCTTTACCTACAGAGAGCAACAGGTTACACAGACAGAGGGGGAAGAGACGGACAGGTGAACTCAGGCAGCAGCTATTCCCTTGGGTTTTGAATCAAACAAACATCTGAACTTGGGCTTTGGGGAACTGTAATGGGCATTTTATCCTGTTTTCTGATGTTTTATAGACCAAACAATCAGTTGATTAATCAACAAAATAACTGACCAATCAGTCAATAATCAAAATAATTGTTGGCTATAGCCCTAAAGAAAACATGTCCACATCTCAACAGCAGAATAATTTTTCATTGATACAACATGATGGCAGTTCGTGCAGGTACTACCACAGTCTGTAGTACTGACCGTGGTGGATCTCAAAGTCATGGATTCCCAGTCCTTTGAAAACAGCCACACAGGGTTTGTGGATGTAGAGAGACTGACACAACTCTGAGTCTGCTATACAGTCTACTCTGCCAACCTGAGGAGACAGACAGACAGTCAGCCACACAGACAGGCAGACAGACAGAGACATGCAGAAAGACAGACAGGTACCTGTATGTGGTCATTTCTGAGGAAAGCTTGTAGCTTCTTGTACTCGTTGGAGGCGGTGCCTCTGTCTCCAAACGTAAAACTGACCAACCAGCGATGATGGGCCAGCTTCCTCTGGAGACAGAAAGTTACACATCATCAAAAGCTCTCACAGTTTTAACGTGTGTTGTACGTTAATCTGTGTAGTGTGTGTACCTGGAAGCTGTCACTGGTCAGCAGTTCCAGGTCAGGCAGATGGTTGATGACCTGACTGTAAATCTCTTTACTGTCCAGAGTATTCAGCCACTGAAACACATACAGGGAGTCAGTACTGCAGTACTACAAACAGTATTACTACAGACAGTACTACAGTACAGACAGTAATGTGTCCTGTCTCTTACCAGTACACTGCCTTGTTGATCCAGAGAACTTCCAGGTGGGAACAAAGCAGTCGCTCCACTGGTCACCTGAGACAAAGCAGGGGGATTCCATTACTAGTAAATGATATACCATATACTGCTATAATACTACTGCTGTATGTTACAACTGCTGTTACTGCAGGACACCTTTTCTCTCCAGAAAATGAACTGCTAAAAGCAGTTCAGAGCAGCTGAGGGCAGAGGTGTGTTAAGAAGATATGCTGCTCTGCAGATGATACTCTGATTTATCTTCCAAATAAGGAGTGTTTTTTTCCATGGAGAGTACCATATCTGTATCTTTCAGTAGTAGTATTAGTAGTGCAGCAGTATTGCCAAGCCCTACCTGGAAACTGGCACAGAGCTGTTCCTGTGTGGTGCAGTCCATCCATCCCACTTTAACCAGGCCATCCTGCAGACACAAGCAACACAGGTGGGTGAGTTTAACCAGTGGGACCAGTAGGATTTATTCAGTCAGTCAGTAAGACTACTAAAACAGGCATACCTGGACAGAGCCAGGCTAGCTGCTTCCCCTTTTTTCAATCATTTTGCTAAGCTATGCTAACTGGCTGCAGCCTGTAGCTTTACATTTTATGAAAAAAGCAAATAGCATATTTCCCAAAAACGTTCATTAATTCAGCGAGCAGTCTACAGACATCTGACTGAGCAGAACCTGAAGCAGCCAGATGCTGTTACATTGTCAGAGGCTGTGGGAAGATGAGACTGCAGTTTAGGATTACTGCAGTTTAGGATTACTTCAGGACACAGCTCTTACTTCATCAGTCACATCGCGACACAGTTTTCCAGCGTCATGATGCATATCATAAACTTTTCTGAATGGAGATGCATCGTGCCACGGTGCATCGTTACAGCCCTACTGATCAATGTTTTCATTTTGGATCGATGCGATTGGATCGTTGATCACTGAATCGATGTATCGATTAATATCATACAAACAGTCATTAAAGGTTCATAATGTCAGAGATGTCAGGCTCGGAGCTGCTGATGGGCTGAGCGTTGACTCTAGAAATGTGAAGTCAGCTTGTGAATATATGGAGTAAGAGTTAAAAATAAGAACATTAACTGCTTGTGCAGATTTAATTTACCTCTACACTTCATTACTTCACTGGCATGTAATTCACAAAATCATGCTTGCACTGGTTGATGTTTTTGTTGTTGGGTTTAGTGGAACCTCTGTTGTTTTGCATTGAAAATGGGCGACATCTCATTTCATGTGTGGCTACATTACAGTTGTATTAGTTTATCTGTTTATTTGGTTTGGTGTATTAAAGTATTTTTTGTATACATTTGTATGTATTCATAGAACAAGCATTACTAATCTATATCGTTGCCATAGCAACTGATCAGAACTCTAGAAAAGAATCTAACATGTCATTACAATGTTCTGATTACAGATGATCTCGTTATGTTGGAACATTCTAGATCTGTCTTCTCTAAACCCCCAAAAGAAGTTTAGTTTCTGCCTCTGCCTGAGACAAGCCCTCCTCTCAGCTGAGGAGCACAACATGCAGCTGGCCAGTGAAACACTGCTCTGAAGCAGCAGCTCAGCAGCCACACAGACCAGACGCTGCAAAGAGAGCCCCATGCAGCCAAATCAGAGCTGCTGAAAGTTCTAGAGGCTGCGAAGGAGACCCAGGATCTTCTCAAGAGGAAGGAGGAGCTGATCCTGGAGAGCCACAGGGAGCTCTCATCGCTCCAAGAGTCCTTTGAAGAGCAGACCGAGGAGCTTCTCCTCAGGTCAACTCAGCTCTGCCTCAAGAACAAACAACTAAATGAGGCCTTTACAAGGTGCAGCAGTCTGGAGGAGAAGCTGAGGGAGGAGCTTGTCGAGAGAGAGAAGAAGGAGATGGAACTGTCTTCCCTCCAAGAGAGCCTCATCATCCAGAAGGAGGAGACAGACCTCTGGGTGAACATGTACGAGGAGGAGACCCAGCGCAGCGCTGACCTTCAGTGTCAGAGGGAGCTGGCACGGAAAGAGATCAGCTCCATCAGAGGTGAGATCCAAGCTCGCACTGAGGAGAATCAGATCCTCTCAACGACGCTGGACTGAGAGAACAAGCTGAACCAGAGCATCAGCAGGTACGACGTCCTGGAAGAGCAGCACAACAAGGAGCTTCTCCTGAGACAGAGCCTGGAGAGGGAACTGTCTTCCCCTGGAGAGAGCCTCATCACCCAGAGAGAGGAGACAGACCTCTGGGTGAACAAGTACAAGGAGGTAAAGACCGCCCTAGAGGAGGAGACTCAGCGCAGCGCTGACCTAAAGCAGTGTCGCAGGGAGCTGACAACTGAAGTGAAAACTCGCACTGAGGAGAATCAGGTCCTTTCATCCACCCTGACCCTCAGAGAAGAAGAGCTGAAGGAGACCATCAGGAGGTGCGATGCTCTGGAAGAGGACTGCAAGAAGCAGCTTGTGGAGAGGCAGCAGAGCTGGGAGAGGAGACGGGAGGAGGCGCAGAAGCTGTGGGCTGAGAAGGAGGATGCCCTGGTGAAGCAGGTCTGCAAGGCAGAGGAGGAGGTCAAGTCCCTGATTTTACAAAACATCCAGCTACAGGTACACTGCCTCACCTTCAGAAGAAGAGGAGGTGAAGGAGAAACGAGGGTTCTGGAGGTGGACCAGCAGAGAGAGGAGGAGTAACGGAAAGATGGAGAGAGCTGCTGCTGACAAACAGCAATGATCTCTCCATCCTCCACCCTCCCCTCCCTATCTCCCTCCCTCTCTCTTCCTTCTCCCCCTTCTCTCCCTCCACACATCTCCTTCTCTCACCCTCCTACCCCAAGACTCATCACAAGATGGTGTATTATCTAACCTGCGTTACCATGTCACAGTAGATACAAATGGAAATCTTTAAAGTCAGTGTGAAGAAGTAATGCTAATGCCTTCTGAGTCGGTCACACCACAGAAAATGTGTTATTAACCACCCAGCTAATTGTGAAAATCCTGAAAAAATGAGGAGCTCTCTCTGCTCTGAGACACTGAGGACGTGTCTGCTGAAACCACGCCCACTCTAACGCTGCAGCACGGTGACCATTAGCACCGTACACCACAACCTGAAAAACAGATACTAGCAGCCTTGGAGTTGTGCAGACGTTCATGTTTGAGCCACCAGAGCCAGAGTCAAGCTGAGAGTCTGAGGACTGACTGACGCCCTATGTGGCTGGGGAAACCCTGCGATTATATCATTACTGTGCTCTCACCAACATTCCTGCCAGTTTCTGTCTTGTTCTTGGCTCCAGGCAATCTGAGAGAGAGAGACAGACAAACAGATGGACAGACAAGATTAGCGGAACATGACACGCTAGATAAGACCAGTTTACTCTATGCAAGAAAATGCATTTAAATATCTGAGCATTCAAGGTTACATTGAATGATTCATGAGACTTCACACCTGTCTGCCTCTTCTCATCAACATCTACATGTAGTGCACACATGAAACACAAAGACACAGGTGTGATGATGTGACACGTCTTTAACAGATGTGTCCTACATCACACATCTGTGCATATGTATCTGTGACACACTGAGAAATGCGTGCAACTGTTCTGACTGACAATCAGACATGTGAGAGCACTGCCAGGCATGAAAAAGCCCTCACTGATGCATATGTGTTACCTCCAGTGTCAGAGCAGAAGGTGATCAGCCAGCCGAGCCCTGACATGAACGCATTCTCTATCTCGCTGAACACATTACCTATATTAAAAAAAAACACACCACAGGTCAGACCACACAGAACGATGTAAACTAGCCTGATAAAAAGACCAAATTCAGTTTTGGAGGATTAAAGATGTGGGCAGTGATACAGAGGTCTGAAGCTCACTGTAAATGATGAACAGTTTGGAGTAGTTTACCTTGCCACAGCTGCATGACAGTTGTAGTGATAAACTGCATGGAGAAGCGGACCAGGTTGTCTTTCGAACGCTCCCCATTAAACTTCTCTGGTTTCTGCAGAAAGACAAACAAAGCTTGCTCTGATGCTAAGCTAACAGACTTAGTCAGACGGGAAAGATGACGTGTAACTCAGCGTTTAACTTTCATGCACTACAGTAGCTCATGATAATGTGTTGTCTACATCTTTGCACATAACAGAATTTTACATTCAAAAAAAGTGCACTGTTGAGCTGCCACTGAGTGAACGTGCAGGTGCTGCTGATTGCTGAGTTTTACTTGTGTAAACATGGAGGTTGTTTCCAGTGTAAACACCGATTTTCAAAACAGATGAAAACAATCAGCGGAGACAAGAAAACTGATGTGATCTGCTGCATTAGAAATCCTCCGCTGCCTGAATGGATGTACTTCTATTTCATCTAATGCAGCTTTTCTTTACTGTGAACTGACCTGTCCTGCTCTGTATATATACAGACTGGGGTAGCTGTTGATGCCTTTCCTCCTGCAGAGATGGTTGTTGTCTCCACAGTTCACTGCTCCAATCCTGATCACTCCATCCATCTCCTTGGCAAACTCCCTCCACTGAGAGACAGACACAAAGAAATCTACTGCTTATTTCTACTTAACACACACATCATAAAACATAAAAAGGCAGCAGTGAGAAACATACACCTGCCTCTCAGGTGTATGTTCAGAGTTTAGTGTGTTTAGTTTGTACATGTGAGCGGGTTTACTGTGTCTTTAGTGTCTTTTAGTGTTATATTACCGTTGGAGCCAGCTGGTGACAGTGTGAGCATCGTGGGAAATAGAAGTTGATGAACCATATTTCTCCAGAGTTCACTGCCGCCTCTGAAACACACAAACACCAGTCACTTCCCTTACTTGTCTACTTGTCAACTCTTCTTACATAACACTCATGTTTTAGTGCCTTTGCTGATATGTCAGAAACTTCAGTGAAGGTCCCAGGACATCAGGCAGCACATCTGCCTTTGGTTTCTATCAGCATGTTTGCTGTTTCATGAGTGCTTTATCTGTCTGATGCTCCAAAAGTGGACAGTAAAGATCTGTTTAGTGGAGCGCCTGTCTCCTGTGTTACGTGTAAGCTTAAAGCCGCAATGAAAATCGAGTTGAAAATAGTCACTCTTACCAAAATCTCCGCTGTCCAACGTGATGATCTCCAAATCATCATCATAGATACCTGAACACAGAAACAACTGTCAAGACTAAAGATTTCCTCTCAGTAAAATCAGCAGCTGGTTTTCAATAAAAGCAAACGAAACAAAAGCTCTTGTGTCATCACCATAGCTACATGTGACAGGTGTGTGTGCTTCAAGACTCACCAAAGTCATAACGGTAGAAGCTCCAGCTCTCATAGCGCCCTCCCTGCTGCTCATCCAATCCCTTTTCTCCATACTTATCATATTTCTTCCTGAGGTCTTCATCCTTCAGAACCTCGTAGGCTCGATTCACCTGCAGGAACTTCTCATGGGCTGTGTGGTCACCCTGAAGCACACATTTTTTATCAAGGTTTAGGGTTTTGTTTACACTGACCAAAGTTTCGTCTGGGTTTTT
Organism: Lates calcarifer; assembly: GCF_001640805.2. Classification (NCBI taxonomy): domain Eukaryota; kingdom Metazoa; phylum Chordata; class Actinopteri; family Centropomidae; genus Lates; species Lates calcarifer. Next base: position 2,574,714 of record NC_066833.1, read on the forward strand.
AGGAAATTCTAGGTTTGATTGGGATGTTACAGGTCTGTGGTATTTAACAGGGATTATGTGCAGGTGTCTCAGGGGATTTGTCAAGGTTTATCATTTCTCTGATTGACTCACCAGGGTTTTTGTCAGGGTGCATGGTGAGCGCCAGCTTCTTGAAAGCCTGTCGTATCTCTCTGGTGGTGGCCTCCCTGCTGACTCCCAGCAGATTGTAGTAGTCTCGACTCTCTGCCCAAACCGCCACCAGCAGGGTGACGAGGAGCAGCAGAGGCAGAATAAACCGGACGGGATGTTTCTGCTGAGCCCTGAGGACAACCCTGTACGCCATTACCACCAGTCCACCCAGTTCAAGCAGAGGAGCTGGAACACACAGGCACATACATCCCTTACTGAGCAGAAGAGCAGGTCAGTGCTACGGGCTTTACTGCTGGTAGACAGTCAGACTGTGTGGTGAAGCCGTTATTAGATCTTACAACCCCTGTCCTGACTGGGGTGGACTGGCTTAGAGCATGGGAGCAGATTCAGGAGGGTCCCACCATCCCCCTTTACATCCCCTCGGGCTCTTACAGCCGACAGCAAACCGGCTATTTGTTCTGTATTACTGTTCCCTGTGTCTTCAAATATCGACTCTTAAAAATATATAATTCATTGTTATTTGCTGCCTTAACCTCAGTAATAACAATTTGGCACGTAGACATTTGGTTGGAGGAAAACAGGCATTCAGAGAAAAAGCTGAGTGTATTCAGTGAGGATATACTGATGGTAAAATACTCATAATACTGTACTAACTTATTCACAACAAGCAAAGACACTGTCTCACACGCTGGTATTTGTGTCCACTGAGACAAACCTGGATCTCCTCTGATGTGTGAGGAGCTAAACTAAGCTAAGCTAGTGGCTAGCTGTGTGTCGCCGGTCTGTAGCAGTTATAACAACTAAATAGCTAATTAGGTAGTTAGCCTTACCGCGACATTAAGCTATCTGCCGTGTGTTGGTGAAGCTAAAGCTAAAATTAACCTAACGTTTACCGTCGTGTCACTCCTGATCTAAAAGCAGCGGGTTTCTTACCTTAAAGGTGTCTCAAGTTGCAGAGAAGTGTGAGACTGAGGATCCGCATCAGCGTCCGGCTCCGACCGGCGTCAAGTTTTACACACAATATCACAGCGCCTGTTTCCGCTCACCGCATTTCACAATAAAAGCCGCATTAAAAAAAAGACAGCGGGGCTATTCGACGAATAAATCGTAACTTATCTGCATGCTAAAATGACAGTGTGTTAGATGAGAAAAATCGGATCCCGTCCCGCTTTTGTTCTGCTTGTTTGCTCTTTTATTTCGACAACAGAATAGTTACATTTACCGTGATTTCACCGTGATGTTTGTTGTCTGCGGTAACTTGACGGAACAGCCGCATTCCGACGACGTCAGAGCGTCAGAGTTTGTTGCGTTCAGGGCTGCGCAATTATAAATGTAAATATTCCAACAACACACCCCTCTTCTGTGGAATTCCAAACCACCAGAGTTAAATAAATAACTGTGAAATAAACAGTCAATTGAACTAATACATTTATATGAATAATTATCGGAAGAAAATTAACCTTCAAACAGTCATATCTATGAAATAGCTCAATAGGTTATTATGAAATGACATTTTATCAGTGGTGGTAGATGTATTTAAATGCTTTCTGTAAGTAAAAGTAGCATTACCATACTGTGATACACTCCACTACAAGGAAAAATCCTGGATTCAAAACCTAAGTATTATCAGCAAAATCGACTTCATGTATAAAAAGTAAAAGTGCTCATTGTGCTTTAAAATTATGTATCATGTTTTTGGTTTAATATTACTGGTGCATCAATATGCATGTTGCATTGCAATTACTGCTGCTGATTGTTTAAGATTGCTGGCATTTTAAGTATTTTGTTTACTGTTGTGTAGCTTAATCTACAGCAATGCATCATTTTCTATAACATCTTCATATGTTTGTAGCGTTCCTGTCCTGTGAGAACCACATAAAAAATCCATTTTAAATTAGCTAAGAAAAGCAGCCCTGTTTTCAGCTTGTGGCCATACATTATCCAGTTAACCAAAGGGTTTTAAAAAATAGTTTTAGCTTGGGACCACATACACACATATAAATGCATAAAGGACACATAAAGGAACATGTAATCCTTCAATTTATCTGGATATTTCCAAGTAACGCGACAGAAAGGATATGAAATACTGTAACCTGAGAGGTAACAATTAACTGCAGCTGTCAGATAAATATAGTGTGTTAGTTCAATGTAGTGGAGAAGAAATACAAAGCTGCACAAAATGGAAATACTCAAAGTAAAAGTGCCAGTAGGAGTTTAATGCTTGTGTTTCAGAAATGTATCGTCAGTATACCGGCTAATAACCAGTTCTTTTTCAAATACCTTGAGACACTAAAGATTTGAGTTCAGTTTTGTTCAAAAAAATCATCACTGAACGATGCCATCAAAATTTGAATTGAATTTTGTACAGTAAAAAAAATAAATCAAAATCTGGTTATACAAGTCACCCGTAAAATACAATTCCCCTGAACGCCTCTTTACATGACGTATCTAAATGCGCCGGGAGCACTCCTGTTAGCTGCGGTGCTTTCAGTTTTTAGACTGCTCGCTTCATCAGCCTCCCTGAGCCCGGGAAACAAACAGCAGTGGGCTGAGATATCTGGTTTTAAACCACTCATCTTTAACTAATTGGGTGACATCAGTGTCCGCGCAGCTCCGCTTAAGAAGAGTTTTCAGTCACAGTAAGTTAGAGTGACAGCTCAGTTAGCTTTGCTAGCCGCATTAGCTAGCTAGCCTGCCCTTTGCCTGGCGTCATTTCCTACTTTTGAAAATCGCGGCCAGCAAGCAACGAGACAGCGATGGAGCTGCAAGGTAACCCGAGTTTTATTAGGTCTTTATCAGCTGTTGTCCGCTCATGGCGTTATTTATATGTTTAGTAGTCATCTGTTTTTGTTAGCTCAGCGTTAGCTGTTAGCCGCAAACAGTGGCGTTTATTTCTGGTTTTAGAAAAGCTAAAACATGTTAGCAGAGATTAAACATTGTATTAAAGTGTCTGCCATGTTCACTATTAGTGGAAGAAGTTGTCATATCTTTTTTATCTTCTCTTAAGTAGAAATAGCAGTGTCACTGTCTAAAAACACCAGTCATAAGTCCTGCTTTCAGTGGATCTGCAGCATGGAAAAGTCCTTTAAAGCACTCAGTTACCTCATAAAAGTGAATTAAAGAGTCTTGAATTTTATTAACAAATACAAACACTGTACTTTCTGTTGCTAGTTGGAGACATTATAGTGTTTATAAGCAAGAACTGGCGGATAAATCTCCTATATAGGTTGTGTTTAGGGTGTTTAATGATTAATTATTTTGATATAATATTGCTTTGATCGGTATGACTGTGAATCAGCTATTAAATGACATCATGCATGGTTTTAAAAAGGTCATAAAAGTCTTAAATTTAACGAGATGAGTTCTTCAAAACCATGCATTAAAATCTTAAGGAAAAGTACAAAAGAAGGGCTATTAAAACAAAAGATACTTTATGTACTAAAAATAAAAGGCCCCTTTATGTAAAATGGCACACTTCAGAATAATGTGTATTATATTAATAGGTTATAATTATTGATGCATACATATGCTTTTCTGTTGCAGCTGGTAGCAGTGGATGTAACAAACAAGGAGCTAATTTTACTAGTACTTCATCTCAGAGTTGCAGTGATTAGTTGATTAATCAGTTAGTAGATCAACAGAAGCTATTGTAGAAATCAAAAAGCCAAACATTGTCCATTTCTAGATTCTTAGATGTGAGGATTTGATGATTGATTGATTGACTGATATAATGATAATAGTCATGATTTGAGGCTTTATAAACAAGGGAGTTGAGAAGGTGTCCTTGGCCTCTGATAAGTTGTGATGGGCATTTTATTCTATTTTTTGTGACATTTAATAGACTGATGATTAATTGAATAAATCATTTGCAGATCAATCAATAATTATAATTAAATCAGTTGTTACCCTAAATATTTTTCTTGTGTGGTACAAAATAAGTGGGGAGAAATACCACCTGTGTCGCTGTTTTCAATGAGGAAGTTGAGTTGTGACTTGGGGAAACAGTGACCTTTGCTCCCTGTCATCTCACTGTGGAACTCTGACTACACAGCACTGCTCACTGTGATCAGATAAGAAATACACGCGTAGGAAAGAAGCACAGAAGTAAACAGAGTCAGGTGTTTTTCCATCTTAGACTTCAGTCCAGCAGCTAATCACAGATGTTCACTCTGCCATCTCTGTTTAAAGTAGAAGACACGTACAGTAGAATTTGCTGCTACATGCCAACTTCTCAGTTCCCAGGCTTTTTCCCTGCTGACTTGAGCCTGAGTTAGTCCTGAAGATGACCAGTTGTCTCAGACCAGTCTGACTGTCCCACTGTCTCACTGTGTCTCAGTGGGAACTGAACCGATGACCCTGGGCTCGCCCACCTCTCCTAAGCCAGCCTCTGGAGCTCAGTTTCTGCCTGGCTTCTTGATGGGCGACCTGCCAGCTCCAGCTAGCCCCCAGCCACGCCCCTTCAGCCTGACCATGCCCATCGTGGAGAGCACAGGTACGCCCCGAGGTCAGCGCTCACACACACACCCACTTACAGATCAGCTGATCGTTGCTTCTCTGGTAGATTTGTCAGTGTGTGCTGTCTCGCATTTTAGGGGGAGGAAGTGGAGGAGGAGGAGGCTCTGCCCCTCAGCCTGTTGTCCCCACACCTAAGGACAAAAGTGGAGCCCCACCTGTCCGCAGTATCCATGACGACTTGGTTACTATAGCGACGCCTCCCACTGCACACAGACAGGTTAGTGTACAGGCAGTGTTTGACTGATCGAAACTGAAACTGAAGCTTCTCAGAGTAAAAAAATCACCCTTGACTGGTCAAAATTTCTCAGTGAAGCATTTATTGTCCTACTACTAGAACGAGCAGTAAAAGTGTTTAATCAGCCATCTAACTGGCAATATCGCACCTGTTCTGCTAATATTTAGGAGAAGAGTACCAACCTGCAGGAGATGGCACTTAGGCAGAGATAGTCCATGAGAGGAGAGATGTTTTTGGGAGCGCTTGATCACAATAAGCTTATTAAAACATGGAGGTTTGACAGAAATGGAGTCATTTCTGTGACTGACCTTGAGTAAGACACAGAGGATAACAAATGTGGTCCCTGCAGAAACTGATGTTCTCATCCTTACACTTTTTAAGTGGTAAAAGAGAGAACAGCACAGGCCTTATGAGTGATAGTGACTGACATTCTTTCAAAAGTTCACTCAGTGTTTGAATTTCAGGAATGTAATTGATTTTTATTGATAATTAACATTTTACACTTGATTCAGCAGATATTCTTGATTTATAATGACTTTACTTACTAAATGTCACGGTTACTGTTCTAAACAATATTCTGTACTATGTAGAGTACTAGAGAGTACTTGTGTCGATAAAATTTACAGTTGTGATGATAAAAATGTGATAAAGTCAAGAAAAGTGTGAACATTATTTAAATATGTCTCTCTCTGTATCTCTCCTCAGTCCTTCCCAGTTATGCAGTCTCCTCTGTCTGCACGTCAGGCCTTGACTCCAGGAGCAGGTACTGATTGTTTTTGAAAAGATTGTGACAGAGACACACACTGAGCATTTCTGTACTGTAACAAATACAAATATATCGATCACACTCTAGTCAATATACAGGCATTACTAAATACTACAGTACTATAGCTGACATTAGGTACACCTGTTCAATCTAATGCAATCCAATACTGCTGTTGTGCCATAAAGTTGGCTTTTATGATGTCTGTCATGTTCAGTTTTTGTTGACATTGTCATAAATGTGTTAATTTAATTAGAGGTTCTAGGGCTGAGGTTGTAGTTAGTGATGGTGTTATTGAAGACAAAATTTTAGAAACACCTCTTGATACAATATAGTCTGGTACAACCCCTGCTGGCTAGGGGAAAGGGAAGTAACTTAAGCAACCAGGTGGAAGAGGCTGAGGGCAAAATAGTGTACTTTAAATGAACAAAAAGACCGCAGAAGAAACCAAGTACAACAGACGGTGAAACTAAATGGAACAAGGCCCAGCGGAGGCTTCTCCAATCAAAGGAATCAATTAAACAATTAAAGAACAGCCTATGTATCAAAATGCTACAATCGGAGTAGCACCTCCAGCCTAAACATGGCTATACAGAAGATGATAACAAAGTAGACGAGTGTGTCCACAGCCTGGCCCAGTTCTCCAGTACAAGTAGTTCTGACACATATAATATAGCAACTAGTAACCACTGGAGTGATCACAGCACTGGTACATATACTTGTATACATTAATGTAACAGGGGACAGGGGTTTGCACATCAGAGCCACAGAGGGAAAGTGTGAGAATACCCCAGGGGCATAACACCATCTATAGGTATGACCTCAGTAATAAACATATAGTTAAATTCACACATTTCTGACAATGGCAATGAAAACTGAACATTACAACATTTGTAAATATAGGATTCATGGCTAAGCTGTTGTATTGAATTGCAATATATTCCACAGGTGTACCTATAGAGTTTATGTCTTCTGTTTTGACCCATCTCTCTCTCTCCCCACCCACCTGTCTCTGTCTACAGGTGTACAGCAGGTGTGCCTGTCTCCAGCTCAGGTGGATCCGTTCTACAGTCAGGGAGAGTCTTTGTCATCTGACGATCAGCTGGACCAGACCTGGGTCACCGTGTTTGGGTATTTTTTTTTTAACCTCTAAATAAACTCATAACACTGACTGAGTGCTAAATAGTATAGTGTGAATATAATGTACATTAACTGTGTGTGTGTGGTAGTTTTCCTCCGGCCTCAGCCTCCTACATCCTGCTGCAGTTCGCTCAGTACGGAAACATCCTCAAACACACGGTGAGACACATACACTACACACACACACACACACACACACACACACACACACACACACACACACACACGCAAAGTCTTCATGCTTTAACATGAAACACGACCGGTTGAAGTTGCATAATGTTTATCAGCCTAAACAATCCATATCCCTTATTATATAAGGAAAGTGAAGTGGTTAGATGAAGAGCTGGAGAAGCCTGTACTGAAGCTTAACAAAGCCTTTTTCCTCAGCTGCCAGTGAATGCAGCATTGGCTGTGATCTCCATTAATGTTACTGTCAGCAGCACAAACTGTTTGTGTGACGTGTAATAGACAAAACCAGGACAGTGTGTCAGACCACAGGTCAGATTAAAATTGTAGGTTGTGTGTGTGTAGTGTAAAAAGATGGTGTATGAATGTCTCTACTAAGACTTATGTTTTACAGTTATATTGAAAAGGAGAGCACTGATCTCAGATCAGTATCAGGGTTTAGGTATCTGAATCAGTATCTGTATTGAATAAATCTGATCAGTGCATCTCTATGTTGCATCTACCTGAGCCCAGGTAGGGAATCACTGCTGCATCATGTGACACTGAAAAAGGGAAGTACTTTGCTCTGTAGACAAAGTGGAGCCAAATGCTTGGCACAAACAGCTCAGATTATAAAGGCATATTGATTAATATTGATAGATATATTGATGATGTATTGACAGATGGCGTCTCCTGGTAACTGGATGCACCTTCAGTATCAGTCCAGGCTTCAGGCCAGGAAAGCTCTGTCTAAGGATGGAAAAGTGTTTGGTGATGCCATCATGGTGGGAGTGAAACCCTGTATAGATAAGGTCAGTACCTGTTTTCACTCACCTGTGTGTCTGTCGTTCCTCTGCCGTCTGATTGGTCCTTCACATCAGGTGACACTGAGCCCAGTTTGGAGCCTGAATTGAGCAGCACTGAAGTTGTTTTTCTCTCTCTCTCTCTCTCTGTCAGAGTGTGATGGACAGCAGTGAAGCTGTCTCTGCTCCCCTCTCCTCCTCCTTCTCCTCCTCCAACCTCCCCTCCACTCCCCGCTCAGCCATCAGACCGCTCAGTGCCGCCTACAGGAGCTCTGGCAGTGACTACCAGGTGACCTCTGACCTCTGGATTCATGAAAATCTGCATTTGCTTTCATTTGGACTTTGCATACACAGACGCTGTTTGACATTAGAAATAAATCTGTGTGTCCATCTTTAGGTGGTAGCAGACAGACAGACGCCCAGGAAGGACGACAGCTTTGTGTCTAAAGCGATGGAGTATATGTTTGGCTGGTGACATTTCACAGTGCATCATGGGATACCTGCGGCCTCAGAGGAGAGAAGAACTGATAGATGAACTGATTCACTACACTGTGTGTGTGTGTTTGATTGAGTGTGAATGTGTGTGTGTGTGTGTGTGTGTGCTGAGGTGGAGGATCTTTCTCTCTCTTCTTTTATAATCTGTTTTTTTACTGTCTCTGTCTCAATAAAGTTGTCTCTGGTTTGAATTCTACAAAGCTGAAGTTTCACTTAGAGGTGATGTTCCCTCAGCAGCCCCACGGTGGCACTGTCACTGTCTTCTGGTTTCAGTCCTGGTCCTGTTCAGGGACATTAGAGCATTAGTGAGATCCAGGACTAATATTGGTGATAAGGTCTGGCTCACGGTCGGTTCATCTTGAATGTTATTGCATGTTTTTGAGGACAGGACTCTGTGCAGGCCTGTCAAGATCCTCCAGACCAGACTGGGAAAACCATTTCTTTATGGAGCTGAGTTTGAGCATGAAGGCACTGACATGATGAAACAGGAAAGGGACAAAGTGCTTCCTGTTACTGAACCTGAGCTGTCCAGATCTGTTAAAAACTGCCTCAGACTGCAGTGTAGTGGCTGAATGGACTCTGCTGAGTCAGAAATATTTTGTCCAGCAGATGGAGCCACATGTCCTGCTATAATGGACTCAAGAATGTGGATTACGCATTTAAAAAGTCCATTTATACTGTATGTTTATTGTTGGGAATATCAAAACATGGTTTCAAAAACCTAGAGAGTTCAAGTGTTCACAAAAACAAAGAGCTACTGACAGAAAAGGTTCATCAACATGTTTTCAGTTAAAATACAATGCATAATGGACATTACATGTTTATATAATTGGTCACACCTACTCTTTCCATTATGTATCAAGTTGAGCAACATTTTTGGAGTAGGCAGGTGCACCTTGGTGTGTGTCCTGTGTGTGTTGAAATACAGTGTCTGTGTCACTGGATGACTAATGGATAATGACTAATCAAGCTGACACATCAGGATCACAGGTGTATTGTAAATAAACACAGTGATGTTCCTGCCTAACCTATGAAAGCAACAGTGGGAAGTCTTAGTTAAAAGAAGGCATAACTCAGTATAAAACTGCTCTGTTACAAGTAAAAGTACACAAGTATTAGCATCAATATATACTTTCAGTAACAAAAGTAACAGTATGTATTATAGGGAATGGTCTATTTCAGAATAATAATCAGAATAATATTGATTATTATTAATTACTGACACATTCATGGAGCTAATTTGAACTACTTTACATTTGGCTGGGTAGCTTGTGAATTTACCCCCAGGGATAAATTAAGTCTTTTCAAGTACAAGTAGCTTAAATTTATACTTCAGTACAGCACTTAAACTGCCAATGAGACTGAAACAAGTATTATGAATAATGACTCAGGTTTAAGTAAAAGAATGTGTGAAAGTCCAGAGGGTCTTGTAAACACATAGATGGAGGACACAATGAAATTTGCATGGGGGAGTGTAAAGGGGGATTTCCTAGGCCTCAGCCTCACTTATCGTCAATCATTTCAGAAATCTCTCACCAGTTGACCTTTCTCCTAGCAGCCAATTACCTCTGGTGTACCTTATCCCACCAACATATGGCCTCCTCAGCCCTCTTGCTCGTGGTGCAGCGTACAGCGGGGGATAAATGACGAGAACAGGCCTCACAGGCTGAACTGTGTGCAGAACAGAAGGTGCACAGCTAGAGAAAAGACAGAGGGGGGTTGTGAGTGGAAGAGAAGGGGGAAGGGTGGGGGAAGGCTTTGGATGGGCTTATGCTTGACCCTCGTAACCTTACAAGGACATTAGAAACCATATGATTAGAAGGAGGTTAGCCACTATGGATGTTACTTTTCCCATTTGAACAACTTGGGGAAACTGTTTATGTAAATATATCTGCAGTATATAAGCTTCTCTGATCTGTGCTTTTGTTGTGGACAAATTATGAGACAATGTGGGGCCCTGGGTCCCCCTCCACTCCAGCATGGAAATAAAAACTACAAATACACAAATCTCTGAGGTCATCTTGCATCTCTTTGTGGTTGTGTTGTGACTTTTTGGTTGTTCTGCATGGTAGTGAGCATTTCTTTGCAGTCAGTTTGTGTCTTTGTGGTCATTTTGTCTCCTTTTGTAGTAATTTTGCATCTCTTGGAAATTATTTTGCATCTTTGTTGTGGTCAATATCTGTGTAAGTGTAGTTTTACATCTGAATGTTGTCATTTTGTTACACTTATAATTTTCTGTCTCTTTGTAGTCTTTTTGCATGTCTTGATAATTATGTGCTTCTTTGCATCCTTTTTTCATCTAATATCAAGTGATATTGGAATCATATTATGGCGCAAAAGTTTAGGTTTCGGTTCTGGGTTTTAACAGATACTTGGTCATACGTTACGCAAAGCGACAAAAAGTCAGTCCAACCGTAATGATCGGTTTCATGTGTCTGCTTTCTGCTGTTGGCCATGGCAATCCGAGATGAGCTGAAACATCGCGATATTTGTCCAACAGCCTGCTGGTCTGAGGTTACAGAGGCGATATCTCGCGCTACCTGAGCGCTCGGTCTCTCATTCCACCACGGTCAAGCCTGCCGGGAGGGGGTATCTGTTCAACAGCTCTACAGCCATCATTTCATTTGGAAACTTGAACGGAATTTATATTTATAACAAACAACGCAGTTTTATTTATTTAAAGTAAACGTAACCATCTAGCTTACTTTATAAGTAACCATTGCCTCAAGGTCGTAAATTTGTATAGAAAAGGAAAGCTAAGTTAACGTTACAACATAGCCGGTCGTGCTAACAAAGAAAATCCTTTCTCTTCAGAAATAATCCCCCACTACTCTCTTTAGTTATGAGTCATGTGGTCATTGATAATCCACACGGTCTAGATCAGCAGGTAAGTGTTTTCAACTTCTTTGTTTGTCTCATAGAAATTTGGTGATTTTCCGCTACGCACATGTAGTTTCGACAAGGAAAAGGAGTCGTTAGCCGTTAGCTAAGCTAACGCTGCGGCTGGTAAAATGGAGGTGGTGATGTCGCCGTAGAGAGGATTGTGATGGCGGAGCTCGTCACTACGTTGTGCCAGAGAGCCGAACTAACAAGCTGCCTAATTACCTGTGTCCTCTTTTTGAAACGACCGACAGCAGCAATAAACCCAGCCAAATATAATACGTCCGTCGCCTCTTGTTGACTTGTATTTAAATTAATGGAAATATACCAGGGTTAGCTAACGTGTACGACCCGGCCGGTATCCTACGAAGTTAGCCCGGCTAATTTTGGGCCTTCTCAACCTGAAACGTGGCGCAGGAAAAAATGTTGGCAGTGGTTTTTAGCGACCATTAAAGTTTCTGAAATATAACGTTCTCCACTTCACAAATCGTTCAGGTAGCATAAATTTGTGTGAACTAACCGACTGCTAGTATTAAGGCATGTTATTTCACTTTTTGTCTTATCTTTTTAATTTGTCAGCGTTTTCGTCGTAGGTAGTAGTGCCATGCAGGTCATGCCGCTCGTTAAATAAACCAGGCCAGTTTCTATAAACGAAATTATTTAAGGAGTTTGACCGTGCTTTGAGATATTGTTTTAGACTCGGGTGCAGAACAATCCGGAACTATAATTAAAAGTAATGGATAATACGGCTTCATCTGACGATTATTTTCACGATCAGTGAAAGGATGGGTCTCCAACTTCTTAATGTCGTGGTAGAATAACACTCAGGCTCCCATATGTACATTAAACAGGGTTTTCTTGCTGTGATCACCCCCCCTGCTCACATCGGCAATTATAAGATCCCTTTTAATGAGCCGGTAATGGAGGTGAAATTCGGGCCTGTGTTTGCGCAGACACAAAGTTTATCTGACGCTTATATGGGGCTTCTTCAGTAGACAAACCGAGTGGATATCTTTCAAAGTTACTGTCTTGTTGGTTTTACAATTCTCCTTTATTGTTACTGTCCCTGCAGTAAGAGGAAATTTCATATTATAAACACAGAAACGTCGTGAGGAACCGTCTTGATTTGCCCTGGTCAGGCCGATGAAGCCACTGTTAGCTTCAGATAAAGTCTTCATGTATGTTTTTGCTCAGAACGAGGACTGTGGATTTTGTCCTCAATCAGTGGCATTGAAACTGCATTAGAAATGAATCTTGGCATCTCGGCATGAAGTTGAATACAGCAAAGCAAAACCTGTTTTGTTGTCATAATGGGCACCATATCCTTCTAAGACAGGCTTGAACAATTATGAAGTATCCTTATATTCTGACGTTTTAATTGTGTATATTATATGGGGAAATGGTGAGGTGAAAAAAACTGTTAGAATTCCCCAACCGACAGCAACATCTCCAGATGTCCAGAACTGAAGGATATTCATTTTACTATTGTGTACAACCAGCAAATATTATTTATTTTTCATTAATTTTCTAGCAAAAGAGTTGCCTCTTATTTTTTGCTGATCAAATATTTGACCAATTGTTGCAGCCTAAAATGTTGTCATGTTCCTCCAGTGGTAGCCAATGTATTGTTTAACCCTCATTATGTATTGATAGTTGAATACTTTTACCTGAATTACATATGTAACATTTTATTTATCTTTGTCTTTTTTTTCTTTTTTAGCTTGCTGCCCTAGACTTGAACTCTGCTGACGGACAAGGCGGAGGAACTGGCAGTAAGTAATACAGGAGAGTTTAGATGTCCATGTAAATGTAATGCTTAATGAAATTGTTTTTTAGTTTTAGTTATGTATTTGTGATTATATGTAAGTTGTAGAATTGCAAGACATACTTTTACAAAACAAGCCAGGGGCATATTTCTTTTGTAGTGTGTTTTTATTTTCCGAGGAGAATAGTGGTTTAAACTGGATGTCTTAATTGGAAGGTCAGCAGAGTCATAGCTTCTATGAACACCTAGAGATTATAAACAACACTAACTATAACTGCATGTGGTACCTGACATGTTTTCTCTTCTCCATCCAGGGCGTTACATTCCACCTCACTTGAGGAACAAAGATGCTTCCAAAAACGGTGAGTTTAGTCTAATGCTCATCCACTGAGCTGCAACCAGACCATCAACAGAGGTTTGACTTGTTGTGTTCTTGATGTCCCATCAGAGCATGGTAAAAGCAAGCACAATTGAGATAAAAAAATAATTGGTGAGGCGTTCACCAGACAATATTTGACAAAGACGGTGTCTCTGCAGTGGCTTTGCTGCACTTCAGACCACTGGGCATTTTGAGGACACTAGTCTCATTTTAACTTGTGCACAGAATGAGGAGAGAAAGCCGTGTCAAATGGGTTTTCTGTGTCTGTGCATGATAGCTTATTTTGGCATGGATAAAATAGGGCAAGTGGTACTGTAAAAAGGCCGTAGCCTTGAATTTTCACCCCAGGCTGCTCATAAGTAAGAGAATGGGGTGAATTTCAAAACAGTCTCACTCAGTTTTAGTATTTTAGTACCTATTTTCATAGGCAATCTTTTCCTGGTGCAATGTCTCACGTGAAAAAGAGGAGTGCTAGCTGTTGACTGCTCTGATAAAGGGAAATGTGGAGGGAGGGAGGGTGGGCTGTTGGTTTTATCAGTATTGACAACTGTAGACGTTTAACAATGTTTTTCTAGCTAGGTTGAGGTGGTTGTGAGGTAGTTTTAAGTTTTTTTTTCTGCACTTGTTTAGCCTCCTAAAGGCTTTAAATCAAGACACATGTTGTGCCTGACATTCTCGGTCAGGTTATTTTACATTTAAAAAAGAGAAAAAACTTTGAATTATGGTACTGTGTCATTGCACACTTGACGTTTTTCTCGTTTTACTGTTTTCTTATTCCACAGCAGGAAATGCTTATTCCGCTGGTAGACAGTGCGGTTATTCAGTGGCACCAGTAAATCTCTGTAAGTCCCTTCTGTCTGCTTTCGCTGAGGGCAACCTGCATTTCCAGATGCATGAAATAGCCATTTTACACACCAGCAAAGCCAGTGCGAAGGGGGAGAGGGTTAGGTTAGACCTATACACTTAACAGTAAAAGTTAATGATGGGACCCATGATTAGTTGATGTGCTTCTCTCTGCTGGGATGCTTGCAGTAAAAATGATAAATGTCTTATAGGTAAAGCGTAATTTGATGTAAAGCACAAAGATGCAGGGTTAATCCTCTTTACTACAGTGAGTTTTTAATCTGTTGAACCATATGATAGATTCATTAAAATGATTTTTTTTCCCCACTGTATATTCAAGCCCATATTTCACCTGCAATGTCCCCAAAGTTTCTTCTAAGCAGTTCCCACAACCATGGCAGGCAGAGTGTCAGCAAAGGCACAGAAATAACTATACTTCAGGATGGGATGACTGTAAGATTGGTAACTATTAGTGTAAAGTCAAGCCCAACACTCATACTGCATGAGCCAGTAATTATGGGTGAGTCTTTTTATAGCCTGCTTCCTTACCTTTGCTCAGGTTACCCAAGACTGGCCTCTCAAGAGCTTGCCTTTTACCATGCCTACAGTGGGGGTTGGCGAAACAGATGTGGTATACCTTGACCTCTACCTGCATGCCATGCCATCTACTTGTTGGCAGAGTTTCATAGTGTACATAGCTGAACACTGGGGCATAATCAGTGTGCCCTTGCTTGTCATGGTCACTGGAAAAATGCAGCAGAAATCTGGGCCTAACACAGTGTTTGTCAAAGCTTGCAAATGACGTTGCTTATGATGCATGGTGATGGTGCCTTAAAGACTCTGCACTGCATCACTAGTGTGGCTGTCTTACTAATAACAATGAGACAATGTCAGCTGTGAAAGAATTATCTGCCTTGTCCCACCATTTCTATACCATTTTAACATCTGTTAGTCACAGTCATGAAATCAAAGCAGGGGTTTTATTTTGCAGAGAAACTGAGCTTCACATTGCTGCACTGACATCATTCAGTCCCACTCATTAATAACAAGTCTCTCAGTTCTTCTCCTTTTCAGTTGTTTATAGACCCTGTAGCTTCTTGTTTGCCTACAACATACTGTTGAAAAGCACAAAGTGGGATCATTGAAATGTGTGCTAAGAACCTGAGTGTATGCAGGCCTTTTATTGTTACTTCTCTCTAGTGTGACATTGGAATAACCACTGAAATATGTTGGTGCATTCAGTGGTGGAAGAGAAACCTGTGTACTCTCACCCCTCCTTGGCACGTGATTGAACACTCCTGGGCTGTAGCGTCTGTCTGAGAGGAATTGTTTGTGTCTGTAGTGATTGTCAGGTGTTCTCCTCTGCCTTTTCTCTGGCATTTGCAACTGAGTGATTATTAGTACAACTGAATTTCTGGCATCTTTATCTGGCCTGCACTCTGCATTTAGTGGATAATAATGTTCTGGCAGATTGTTGAAGCTAATTTCTATCCATGCAGCGTGTAGTCTTTGAAGTTGAGCAGGCTTTGGTTGCTGCACACGTATCTGGAGTATGTCGTTAATTTGCTGTCTGCAGTTTGGCAGACCTTATGGCATGATTGAACGGGGACAAATGGGTGCATCAGGACTGAAATATGTGAGACTGTGCTAGGGGGCATATTCTCCTCTTCCAAGAAGTGTTGTATTCACTAAACCACTTGTGGCTCAAACTTTTTAAGGTTTGAAATGTATAAACTGTCAAACCAACTTTTTGTCATATGTATTTTAGTCTTCAATAATCATTAATTGCATGTTCCTGTTTTTTTGTTTTTTTTTTTTGGCCAAAATTATAGACTGATAATCACATGGCCTTTTTGAAAATTCCCTTTTGATTTCCTTTTCATTTAAACATCAACTTGCATAACAAGCTTCAACCTTTTTATATAAGCTACAGGTGATTCAATTCAACATTGCTCGGACTTGGAGAATTGTTACTCTAATACTGCTTTCATATTTGTTAGCCATGATGCAACATTTTTACAGACATTCAAGAGTAAGTTTTGGGATCAGGACGAGACCTACATCAGTTTAATATCTCTAGAATTTACATTGTCTTTGTTTATTTTGGTGGTTTGATGTGAACTGTGAAGTCTGCATTGCTCTCAGAAAGCCAGGCTCTGACAGTGCTGCATCGTGAGCTGTGCCATGTTTGCAGAGTGCACATGCATCATTTTTTGTCTGATACCAGTCTGAGTGACTAAATTCTACCACCAATCCTAATGTAGTATCTGTAGTTGATAGAATATTGATGAACTTTTTAAAGTGAAGCTCAAATCTATTTAGTAAACATCTGGACAGTGAAACTGAGAAAATTAAGTAATTACTTTCATTTCCCTTGATTGCAGGGCAGATTTTGTCTGAGGCGTCCTGATTCTGTAAATACTAGGGATGGACATTTTGATGACTTTTTTAAGATGACTAATCAAGCCAATTTCAGTTGATTAAATAGTTGCGATGTCATTGTTAAGACGTTCCCTCCACCCAAGCCAAAATAATAATACGTCGTCAAGTCACATTTTTTGCGCACCTCAGAATAGAGGCGATGTTCTCATTAGGTGTCTCATCTGATGCTGTGAGTCTGGAGCACAGAACCAGAAATGTTCCGGTCACCGTCCATGTAACAGCAGGTGACAGTGACATAAAACTCTGATGTGAGAGCTGGCCATGCAGCGGTTCTTATCGCTACTTTGTTGGCTTCCATCAAGTTCTTTTTTTTTTTTTTTTTTTTTTTAGAGCTGTAGCTCCGTCATTGTACATTTTCTCAATCTGGCCGGTAATGATCTTCTGTGAAGGCACGGTGTATTCAGGTTCCATGAGCCTTTGACAGCTCCACTCCTGCGAAAACACTAAGAGGAAACCTGAAATCATTAAGTCGTGTGTCAATGTCCGTTGCGGGAGAAACCTTGATTTTTTATTTTATTTTTTTTAAATTTGAAACTGCTTCATTCAGTGTTTCTATCGATTTTAATTACTTGGTCCGTTTGTAATTAATGAGACCTCTGTAGATAATTCGCCTCCCAGTAAAAACCTCCAGAACAATGAACTCTGAAGTAATCCTAACCAAAAAACAAGCTAAGTATCTAGTAGCAGCCTGAGCTAACGTTAGCGGCAGTTTGTGCAACAGCCCGCTTCACTTCTTATTGCTGATGTCTGTTCCAGTGTTTTGATTGGACCACACAGCAACAAGATGCGCACATAAACATTAGCTCCGTGTCTATGAAGTAAAACATAAATCTCCTCCAACCAAATAAAAATTAGTCGATTCTTTAAAAAAAAAAAGGTGTTGACTCTGCTCACCATTTCGACTAACTGACTAATAGATTATTCATGCACATCCCCAGTAAATACAGGACAGCATATGTTTACCTTGCTTTGATTAAGTAAATTTATTTACTCAGATCAATATCAGAGACTTGTCCAAGCTGTGGGCTGGTCTGCAGCATAGAGATCAGTGTGTGCCTGTGTGAAGCATTACAAGGCTTTTCCTTGTGCTTACTTGAAAGGGGCACCATGGTGGATGCATTTACCTGTTGGCCAACAGGTATTCGTTAAGCTCCTCACCACAGATCTAGAATCAACCCCTTTGGCTGAACCAAGACTAATCTGAGACTAGATCTGTGTGGCTGGTCTGCCCCTTAATGCTGTTGTGGCCTAGCCTCAGCCTTACCTTGGCAGCGCTAACTGTCCGTTGTCCCCTCCCCACCACCAGCCTCAGCCTGCACTGATAGCAGTGTGGCCACCGATGGGAACGATGACACAGCCAGTGTCCAAAGCTGGGCAGATCGTTGTGGTAAATGTCCCATACAGGCAGAGATTAGGCTCAGTAGATCTCTTGGTACAGAGGAGAAGGCCTTCTAACAAAGCCAGTGTCTCGTACAGATGTAGATCTTGATTTTTTTCCCATACTTCTTATATTGGATAATATTAACTTGACCCATGTCACAGCTGTTGTTACAGCATTTGTCTTAAACAATGCAAGCTTTCAGTCCAGGTTCTTGACTATTAGGAAGTTGCTTGTATCCCACCTGTTGGTATTATTAGACTGAAAATAGGTCAGCACTTGAAGAGAGACTCATGGCTAGTGAACAGTATAAGCACACCCAAATATGTTCTTGCTTACTGACAGAAATATGTGCACAGTTATTCTCCTCCTCACAAGCCTCTCATTATGTTTTTTTCCCCCTTTGTGCCCACATGAAGATTCACCTGGATGGGACGGCGGACGCAGCAATGGATTTGTGAATGGTTACCACGACAACCGCACAAACGGGGGCTTCGGAGGGCGTGGACCCCCTCGCAATGATAGAGGTGGGCGCGGCGCCTACCGTGGTAACAGGGGTGGAGGCTCGTTTAATCAACCATTACAAAATGCAGGTGGGGAAAATCCTATCGTGCTTTAAAACTATCTGACTATAGCTCCAGAGTGGCGACAGTATAGTTTTAGATGCAAACACTGCCCTCCCCCACCCTTGTTTATTTATACAGTTATTGCAGTATTAGAGTGCTGTTACTCTGCACATGTATAACAGTTCTGCAGTAAATCCTAAATAGTGTTATTTAAGGTGAAATAACCTGATGCTTTAAGGGAAAGACCATGGTCTGCTTTTGGTAAGAGAGTGCCGTCATCTGATGATGTCCAACAGCCAATTTGCAAAAAAAAAAAAAAAGCCATTCGTCATGTCACTGATGGGTCTCTATCTGCTCATTACAGGGTTTGGCAGTTATGAAAACAAAGATGGCGGCTGGGGAGGACCTCCCAGGGATGCCGCCTACAACAGCTTTGGGGGCCGATCTGATAGGTCCAAGTCTGCCTTCTTCAATGACCGTGGGGCAGGCTCAAGGGGAAGGTATGTAAACCTGTTACTTTTAATAATATACAGTGCTTTCAGTCTGTGATGTTTGTGTTCTTAATACGACATCTTGGTAGTTTATAATGTCCAAAATGTTTCAGTATAATCTGGAGAGGACAGAGTGCGTATGTCTGTATTTTATATTTGAATTTTATGACTGATCATTTCTATGGCCTTATTTAAAATGACTATCTTATTGTGTAGATCCTCCTCCTGTTCTAAGATATTGCCAGTGACCATCACTCAATGCCTCAGCTATTTCACATGTAACCTGGAGCCAGTCACCTTGCGATAAACTGAGAATAAAAAAAAAACTGATGCTAGGAGTTAGCATGACTGTTTGGTTATACATTGCAAGTTTAACTGTTGCTTTTGTTATAGCTATTTCTGACATGCTGACACCTGCCTAGTGTAGTTTGCCCTTTTTGTTTTTGCTCTTTTGAGGAATGACTGATGTGCATGTGTTACAGATATGAGCGTGGGGGCTTTGCAGGTGGAGGAAACAGCCGTTGGGTGGAGGACGCCAGAGATGATGACTGGTCCAAGCCCACTGCTCCCAACGAGCGCCTGGAACAGTAAGACACGTTCTGCTTGCAAGTGACGAAGCTAGCAGCTGTCTTATAGCTGCTTTTGAGCCTAAATTTTGCAAAACTTTGTTTTCTAGTGAGCTTTTCTCTGGAAGCAACACTGGGATAAACTTTGAGAAATACGATGATATTCCCGTGGAGGCCACTGGGAGCAACTGCCCGCCCCACATTGAAAGCGTAAGTCTATACTTAGCAGTGCTTGCATATTCTTAATGGTGTAATTGAAACGGCAACCTATATCTGTAACATTTAAAGGAACAGTTTGTGTCTTATATTGATGGTACATGTGATTATCTTGTAGTTCCATGATGTGGACATGGGGGAGATTATCATGGGGAACATCACCCTGAGTCGCTACACTCGTCCCACCCCAGTCCAGAAACATGCTATCCCTATCATCAAGTCCAAGAGAGACCTGATGGCTTGTGCCCAGACTGGTCAGTATTTCTGAATATTCTGTGTGTGTGTGTGTGTGTGTGTGTGTGTGTGTGTGTGTGTGTGTGTGTGTGTGTGTGTGTGTGTGTGTGTGTGTGCGTGCGTGCGCGTGCATATTTGCCTTGATTAATTTCTCTTTAAAATGGAAAGGAAAAGTTGATGGATCATTCAGCTTATACCTTTAGTTTGAGGTAGTCACAGTGTAAGTGTGTGTCTGATCCCTACTGTGTTTCAGGCTCTGGTAAGACCGCTGCCTTCTTGCTGCCGGTGCTGAGTCAGATCTACACTGATGGTCCCGGAGATGCTCTGCAAGCTGCCAAGAACAACGGGCAGGTACTGTGGAAAGGGAATGCACAATGAGTAGACATAGCCTTGCTGTTTTTACCTTGTTCTAATAAACATTATTTCTTACACCCTCAGGAGAACGGAAGGTACGGCCGCCGTAAGCAGTACCCACTCTCCCTGGTGCTTGCTCCCACCAGAGAACTGGCCTTGCAGATCTATGATGAGGCGAGGAAGGTGAGCTCCAAGCATACAGCCAACTGCATCTGCCACTGTAGTAGAACATAACATTGCTTGTGTGTTCATCTCGAAGCTTAATTGTTTCTCTTTCTTCCTGCTCTCTAGTTTGCCTATCGTTCACGAGTGCGTCCCTGCGTGGTGTATGGTGGAGCTGACATTGGCCAGCAGATCAGGGATTTGGAGAGAGGCTGCCACCTGCTTGTGGCCACACCTGGACGTCTGGTTGATATGATGGAGAGGGGCAAGATCGGTCTAGACTATTGCAAGTCAGTATAGCACAGGGATCCACACTGAAACTGAAATGGCTGACTCCAGTATTAATTTGTGATGAGTGATTAACTTTTTCCATCATTTTCTCAATTAATCAGTCAGCTGTTGTGTCTATAAAATGTCCAGAAATAATGAAAAATGCCTGTTATGGTTTCTGCAGAACCAGCTCTAGCCATTTTTTAATTAAGTATGAAATGTGTGTCTGTGCAGCTACTTGGTCCTGGATGAGGCTGACCGCATGTTGGACATGGGTTTTGAGCCACAGATCAGACGCATTGTGGAGCAAGACACAATGCCACCTAAAGGCATTCGTCAGACCATGATGTTCAGTGCCACCTTCCCCAAGGAGATCCAGGTATGTTAGGCTGTCAACAACTTAACAGAATCTTGTTTAATGTGATAAATATCTGTATGCTTACCTATTGGCTTTGATGGTTTGCATAGATCCTGGCTCGAGACTTCCTGGAGGACTACATTTTCCTCGCAGTGGGGCGTGTCGGTTCCACATCAGAAAATATCACTCAGAAGGTAGTTTGGGTGGAGGAGACAGACAAGAGGTCCTTCCTCCTCGACCTGCTCAATGCCACAGGTGAGAAGTGCAAACACAAATAGGCCAGTGTTTGGGGTTTCTTTTCTCCCATGAATGTCACATTGGGCTCTAACCCATCATCCTGTGTTTGTCAGTCTGCCCCATATCAAGCTAATATTGACTTTGCTACATCTCTGCTAACAAATGTTGCCCATTATAGCTAGACCTTGCAGTGAAAGATAAAATGGCAAAACAAAAACTCATGCAGGGGTGAGCAGGCACTGAAATCACTTACCGTGTTTAAAGGGGGTTTGCTTCTCATGATGATCTAAAGCTGTTAAAGTTGTGTACTGAGCAGCCTTACGTTTACTGGCCGGTTTGGTTTTATCTTAGTTATTCCCAGTGAGGTTCAGGAAAATGTGACAGAGGCCCCAGAGAAACCGGGTAAGTGTGAACATACCATAACTTCACTCTGACCCACAAGCCAGAAACATCACATCCCACAGCTCATTCTGTCCCTCTGCTCCCCCCGCTTGACATGCTGCCTCAGTTTTGTTTTGTTTGTTTGTTTGTTTTTTTTCCTTTCGATAAGAGCTTGTAGGATAACATTTGCCTTGCACTGTACAGACTGAAGTTGTATAATTTTGAGTCAGTCTCTCCCAACTGAAAATGGAGTCCTTTTGTAGCATAGTGTTACAGTGTGTCTTTAACACCGGCATGCTGGCTGGTTGTCATAGAAAGAGCTCTCGCTTTCCATGAGTCAGATGGCTGTGACAGATTTAATGGCACCAACCTGTCACACACGGCACTCGTTTCTGTAGATCTGGTACCATTTTAAATATTGCATTCAGCCAGCGCTAACAGTTTCCACTCCTTACTTGTGTTACGAAGAAGTCCTGTGTTTTTTGTTTTTCTTTTTTACTTGACCGTAACCCCCCCAGAAGAAATGACATATGTTGCATTTGTGGTGTTTCCATGGTAACCGGTGCAGCTGCCACTATAAAAAGCAAACCAATGTGTAATATATGTCATGGACAGCCTTGTTAAAGCACACACTTGGCTGTTATTCAACCAAGGTAAAGAGGCCTGGGTAAGAGGGGTCAACTGCATGTAAAAGACAAACTAGGTGGCCCATTACCACCTCAACAGTTTAGCCAGTCTGATTGAGCTGATCTGGGCTTTATTTTAAAGTACTCACAGGCTTAAGTAATAATGGAGAGGATGGAGCTCTGATGGATGGACTTTTGTTTTTCCTGGCTTGTACCAGAGTGCATTGGCAAAGCGGTTGCAGGGTTAGCAGCGAGTGATGTGACTTGGAAAGGCCTGTCCTACCCCATCACCCCTCAGCCATTCTTATTATCTTAGGCTTTTATTTTGATAGCCATCAATGCCAACTAGTATCTAACAATTCAGCTATTTTTCAATCATTCAGAAAAACTGAAGCCAGAGTTGACTATTAACGGTTGTCAGTAAATGTAGAGATTTTTATGCAGCCCCTGTCTCCATCTCCAAGTTGTCATTTTAGTTGTTTGATTTTCTTCTTTTACTTCATGATCTTGCGATTGCTGACCCTCTCCAGTATGACAGTTTTATGTTCCCATCTTCTTTTAGTTCAAAAATCCATCTATAGCCTTTTTCCACTTATCAGTGACTTATTTATTTTTCTCCTCTCATGCTCTTTATCCAGTTCTGCTCCTTTGTCTCATCCCTCTTTATCTCCGGTTACACAGGCAAAGACTCATTGACTCTGGTGTTTGTGGAAACCAAGAAAGGAGCAGATGCTCTTGAAGACTTCCTTTACCACGAGGGTTACGCCTGCACCAGCATCCATGGAGATCGGTCCCAGAGAGACAGAGAGGAGGCTCTGCATCACTTCCGGTCTGGACGCTGTCCCATCTTGGTGGCTACAGCTGTAAGTCATCTTATTATTTATTTATTTTCACACAACCTTTGTGTGTTTTTTGTTTATTGGTGTTTTGGTTTAAAAAGGATTGAATTCAGTACAGTCTCATTGAAATGGTAGTATAGCTGGCTTGTTTTTCCTCTCAGTGAACTTTTTATCAGATTATAGATGTTGCTTTAGATTTAGTAATATATAATTTAGTAGAAAATGAATGTAGTTTGATTTCCTCATGGCTTTCTTGAAAATATAGGCTTTAATTTGCTAAATATACCTTTTGAATTGCTGCGCCTCAGCTCACATTTACAGTATCATAAGTAGGGATGAGCCCTGGTAGGTCTGGTTCCATGTTGGCCAATGATCTGAATTTAAGTTAAGTGGCTGTTACTGAGTCTTTTATTGTGTCTGTTTTTAAAAAGCAAAGAGCAGTATGTTAAATGTTGAGGCTGCAGATTCTCTTGATAAAAACCCTGCAGGCGACTGGGCCAGCTGGGTCGTGGAGGAAACTGTGGCTTTGGCTGAGCTGAAGGACATTGTTGGCAGATTAGCGTAGCTGCTGCTAATCAACTTTCATAATAAACGTGGCTAGGGGACAAAATGAAAACTTTTGACTGGAAGTTGTCTGGAGATATTCTCACCACACTCTGTATTTTCTCTCCTCCACTTCTCCAGGTGGCTGCTAGAGGTCTGGACATTTGCAATGTGAAGCATGTCATTAACTTTGATTTGCCCAGTGACATTGAGGAGTACGTTCACCGTATTGGCCGTACGGGACGTGTGGGCAATCTTGGTATGAACATCTTTATTCTTGATTCCTGCTCATGTGCGATAATTTCCATTGGCTGTCTAATCGGAACTCTTGCTCTTGTCTTGTGCAGGTCTGGCCACGTCGTTCTTTAACGACAAAAACAGCAACATAACCAAAGATTTGCTGGACATTTTGGTGGAGGCCAAGCAGGAGGTTCCCTCCTGGCTTGAGAGCCTGGCCTATGAGCACCAGCACAAGAGCAGCAACCGTGGACGCTCCAAGAGGTAACAGTCGCACACAGATGTGTTTTCAGATCATACACCAGAGCCTGCTAATTTAGCAGTGACCTGGCAGACGAGATGTGCAGTGCTTCATAAGCTTGTTCAAGTTCTCCGCTTTAAACAACTCGCAGCCTTGGCCACCTCCAATCTCAAGTTTGTTGTACCTTCAGAAAATCTCTACCATAACAAAAATGAACAAACCCTCTCGTCTTGTCTAGGTTCTCTGGCGGTTTCGGAGCTAGAGACTACCGTCAGACGTCTGGCGGCTCTGGAAACTTCAGCGGCAACCGTGCAGGGCGCAACACTGGAGGCCATGGAGGAAACCGTGGCTTTGGTGGAGGTAAGGAAATGATATTTCTGCTGCCTTTAGTTCACTTTGTAGTTAACGCAAAACCATCAGCAGCTAAAAAGCCAGATATTTACCTCAGGAGGCGGTGGAGACCAAAAGCAGAGTTAATAGAGAGGGAACACTGGACTTAGTTCATGTGGAGTGGTGTTTGTGTCCACCTGTTGCCACATGTTGCTCTGTTACTTAAACAAGCAACTGAGCAAACTCAGTGTTGTGTTCACAGCATGTTTCTCCTGCTGCCCAGTGGCAAAAATCAGTTACTGCAGACGCTGACCTCTGACCTTGTCCTTCACAGGTGGCTTTGGTGGCAACTTCTACAGTAATGACGGCTATGGAGGAAATTACAGCCACTCTGGTAGTGTGGATTGGTGGGGCAACTAGTCGCCTAAGGAATAGGTTGCCATGCCAACCCAACCCAATGGAAACCACATGTTAACTTAAGCCAGACCATAACAACCCTCCCTGTGTAGCTTCACTGACACACAGTACATTACCAACCCTGGTTCTCTGCCATTCGCTTCTCTCAAAAAGGAAGTGCAGCACGACGCAAAGGAAAGTCACCAGCACGTGCAAAGCACCGGAGACCGCAGAGATTCGCACACCTCAGAGTGAGCATGGATGCTGACATGCATTGTCCGATAGCAACCTCGGACTTTCATTGTTAAAAGTATTTTTGTTCTTTTTGTGGGGGAAAAACCCTAATTGAATAACCTGAGGTTCATTTGTATGTTAATGTACTGTGCCTTTTGAATTTAAACAGGAAATCTGTATGTTTTCATTTCACCAGATGAACATGGCCAAGAGCTCTAAATTTGTTTTTACTGTTATATTGTTTAGTGAAAAATATTAGAAAGGTAAAATAAGCTTGGACTTAATCAAACCTTGGCAAACACTGGGGTATTGTGGCTCTCACAGTCACGATTCCATTTGAACTTCAAATTTATTGCAGGATCATCATGTAGCCTTTTCTATAGTCAAACAGCTAATGGAGCCATTACTATGTCTAATATAAACTGGGCCACTCTGTGAAGCAACCGTATTTTAATCCTAAGGGACAAAGTTACATTTGTTTATTTTTCCTTTTTTGCTCACTCTATCCTGGACAGGCTCCTTTTTATGGACATGGTAGTTTAAAATAGCCATTCCTATTGTAATCTTAAGAAACACAGAAGTCATTAAGCTCAGTGCCAACGATCGCTGAGGTTAAGCAAGAATAATCAATGCTGGAACTTGTTACTCCACATTTTTCAATTGACTTGACAGTGTTACGGCAGCTAGTATGTTACCAAGTGCTAGCTACATTAAGTGGGCGGTGTTTTTTGTTTTTTACTTGAGACCTTTTTGGTGCAGGTGTGTGCAAAATTGAAAAACTTTTTTTTTGAATTGTTTCTCTACGAATATGTATCAAAACAAAAAATGCCTGCCATCTTGAAAGTGAAGTTCAAAATGGCTGCATAAAGGACCACAGCATCGGGAGGGCATAGCGTGGTATTAGTGTTTACTGAATCGACTGGCAACCACGAGGCCCAGATGGTATTCTACGCTTGCAAGTGTTTTGTTTTTTGGTCAAGGAGGAAGGACACGTGAACTGAGTCGCAGGCTTAACTTAATTACAAACGTTTTCTCTTTTCAAGCTGCGTTGGAGGCATGGTTCATCTTTAAGAGACAGGCATTTGAATGATCACTGAGGTTTATCAATTAAACAGCGAGGGGCGGAGCAGGGTAGAGCAGCACTCCGACCACAGGGGGGTTCAGGGGGAACGAAGGGGGGAGGGTAGGCGTGTGGGGGGGAGGGGGCACGGTTTTCAGTGCACCGCTGTCGTCAGTGGCTTTGGTTTCCATTGCTGCGTAGTGTAACTGTGGAGGTGGCCAAAGACGGGAGTGTCCACTTCCTTTACAGAACATTAAAGTACTGTCAGGTCCTCTGGGAAGTTCATCTGCTCAGACATGTATAAAAAAAATCTGTGGCTTCATGAAGCCAGAGCAGGCTTTTCCTCTCAAAGAGGAGCAGCCATCGAGAGGAGGAGAGATGGGGGCGTTTCACCTCAGAATGCTCCCAATTTTCTCATCGGGTGTGTTGTGCCTTGAAACCTTTTTTTTTCTTTTCTTTTTTTTCTTTTTTTTAAAGAAATTGAACTAAAAGCGGATGCACTGACAGTGTTGAGAACTTGAGATTGAATGGTGCTACTTGATTTAGGTGTGTAGGCCCTTGTACGTCGTGCCCATCAAGTTTTACAAAAGTTCTTTTATTGCACATCTAGAGTTTTATATAGATGTCTTGACTATGTGTCCTTAAGCTTCCAAATATTGTGTGTGAGGAGATTGTGAAAAACGCAGCTTGTTTACAAAGGGGAAGGGTTCTCAACGTTTAAACCAGGATTTATTTGGGACCAGGGGATTTAGCAGTTGGGGGAATTTAGCCATTTGCACAGATTTCTAGATTCTACTTTTGCTGCTAGTTTTGTGTAATTTATTAAGCATTTTTGACAAATATTTATTTTTGTAAGCCTCAAAGTGATTCTTTGAAAGTTTCAGAAACTTGACCAAAAGACAGTACAAAAAACACTGGCACTTGAATGTTGAATGTCACCTGTATGCGTGAAATTTATATATTTCGGGGTAGCGTGAGCTTTTTAATGTTTAAGATACATTGGACTCAGTAAATAATATCCACAGCTGTTTCGGGGCCTTCTCAGGGCCAGTCATCTCTATCAGATTATACCAATTGGTCAACAAAATTTGAAATGGAATTGAACAAACATGCCAAGGTTTGGAATAAAGCTGTCAAAAGAGCAAATAAATTTCCTAAGCATATCGGTGCAGAAGTGTTCAGATTCTCCAATTGTGTGCATTATTGATTCTTTACTCTAATTTGACCTGATAATTATTTTTCTCCAGTGAATGTCTGGCACATGGCAATCCTTAAAGAAACAAACATGTGGTTTATTCTCATTGTTGTATTTGCATATATGGCACCTCTGGAGTTCTCCTCGAATGTGGAGCAGGTCTGCTGCGTTGACTTCCCGAAGCGGCTGTCACTGCCGTTTGCGACGAACATGGAGGTTCGCGTTGTGCACGAAGGCAGAACCTGAGACTTGTTCCACGTTCTCTTGAGAACCCTAGAGCTCTTTAGATGTAGACTTTGCTTTCTGTATTAGCTTCTAGGCTCCTGCACTGCATGGGAAATACTCAGCTGTGCAATTGTATGATTTTACCAAAATAAAATGTTTGAATGCAAAAGTATCTGGAAAAATCAAGCATGTTTCCTGAAGACTTGTTTACTGTAGTTGTGCAGAGGAAGACCTGTAGCAAGCGGCCTGTTGCCCTGTGTGGATACAGGGCGGACGGGCGGCAAAATTCAATTTGGTATAGATTGGACGGGCTTCATTTCTTTTTGACTAAAGAATATAAAGATTTCATTTGTAAAATCAACTGTGTCAGTTGTCTTATTTTCCTGAACCTGTGAACATTTTAATCACTGCCTTCCATTCAGTGTTTTTCCTTCAGTGACCCGGCTGGAGGAGGGACAGAGACTGGAGTCCCAGAGTTGTATCTTCAGTAAGAACAAGACAGAGTGCAACAAAAACAAGTGTACTGAGAGGTCAAAAGGTCACATTTTACAGCTTAAATGATTTGTGTTTTTATTTTTAGCCTCTAATTTTGTGGAAGCAGTTTAGGGGAGGACAGCTTCTACAGATACCTCCATCCTAAATCTTGAATCCTGAGCAGTCATGATTGTGTTGACAAGCTTCCAAATTAAGATTGTTCTCATAAAGGTCAGACTTATTGAAGTGCTCTCAGTGCCCCAATGAAGTGGCAGCTGAGGGCTGTGAGTTTAGCAGTAAATGTGAAGACAAAATGTAAAAATGCCATTTTATATTCATGTATAATAACTTGATGAAAGGAAATAGAAAAGCAGAACAGTGTGTCATAGATCACTGTGGATATTTCAAAAGCATTGATGAAATCTTAACTGGCAAAGAAAATATAAATAATCAGACCACTGAACACACTTGGATGTTCTTAAAATCATTAACCTCTGGAAATGTCTTCCTAACCGACAGTTATTTTTATGCCATTTTAAACATGATTTTTTAGTCTGTAAAACAGCAGGAAATAGTGAATCATGGCTCAGTGGGAGCCATCTTTGATGATATTAGTAACACCTGTGTCGAGTCAAAATGTCCTGTGTCTGAATGAGAACAAGTTTCCACAGCCGGGTTTCAAAATCTTGTGGGAAGTCTTACACCTGTGGAGAGTGGAGGCTGTTGCAGCAGCAAATGAACGTCCATGTCTTTCTGAAGGTGTGTAACATCCACATGTTGGTGTGATATGTTGCAGGCAGTCAGAGCAGGTGAGCTGGAAACCAGACGACCCAAATCCAGAGGGCTGTCAGCAACACTGTCTCCTCCCATCATAACCAGATGTACAGAGAACATGGTGGGCATGCTGAACTTTGAACTGACATATTTTTTTAATAAGAGGCTCATTCTGCTGAACTATCTGGGAAAAAGAAATGTGACCTGTATTTTATGGCTCCACAGATGGTCTCTACTTCAGGCCATCTGTGGAGCTTTTTAGGCAGCGAAACGACAAAACAGTGGTTACATATCTCTCATCCTGCATGAAAAAACCATGTTTGCCCCAATTTTGGGTTTAGGGTTTTTCGTGTTACTCTTGAAGGGTCACATGGTCTCTAATGTGCTGAGTGGGTTTCATAACTGCCGAGCCAGTGACACCCATTAAAACCCTGTTGTGTAATTTCTGTGTCATTTTGAAAATAAGGTTGCAGGGACATTTCAAGTCGGGTGATCCCACAGAAGGGTTACTGAACGGGCGTAACGGGCACGGGCACAGGGGTCTGAGGAGTCAGGAGGCCGCTGGGCCAGAGCCTGTTAACATGTCATGACCAGGAAGAGTCAAAAAGACCACAAACAGAGTCAAAATTAGAACAAAGAGACACCAAACGGCTGTAAAGAGAAACAACATGACAAGGTTTCAGTCTGGGTGTCATGGTTGGACTCGGCTGTCGTTCATTCAGCTCTCTGGAGAAAAGATGGCTGCCCACGCCGCCTGCACAGTAAAGTAATCTTATTTAACAAATTGTATTGATCGCCTCTCTCATCAGATCACACCGCTGATGGCCTGCTGATCCTCTAATCCATTTCAACATCTGCATTTCTGACAAGTTTTATGTCTAACTTCATGCACTGTGTGTGTGTGTGTGTGTGTGTGTGTGTGTGTGTGTGTGTGTGTGTGTGTGTGTGTGTGTGTGTGTGTGTGTGTGTGTGTAATCTGTGTGTCTCTAAGTAACCACTCTGCTTGGGCTCTGATTTACTTCTGTAATCCTGCCAGCCGCCCATCTCCATCTCCATCCATCCCTCCCTCCATCACTCCATCCAAGGGATTTGACTGCCATTAAGAGATGGCTTTTTGGTGTGTGTGTGTGTGTATGTGTGTGTGTTTGTGTGTGGGGGGTTTGAATTGTAAAAACACAACCACATACACTTCAGCAGGAGAGCAGTGTCGGGCAGAGGCGTCCACTAAGCTCGCTCAGTTATGCGGTTGAAGGTGTACCGTGCAGACTGATGTGGGATGGGAAGGATGGGCACATGCAACAATACTTGGACTATGACTTTTAACACACATGGATGCTACAGCTGTCTGGAAAGACCTACAGGTATGTCACTTCTGTTTCTGCATGTCGGCTAGTCTGTTCAGTCAGGTTAGCAGCTGTGATCTAGTACTGATTACCACACAGGCCTGAGAGGTCAGGTGCCCCTGGACCAGAGCCAGTGTATGAAGTGACTGTTAATTATTCTTGTTTTAAAGCCAGAGAGCTGAGTTTAAAGAGATGCTAAATGACTACAAGGAGGCACAAAGCAACTAAAAATAGACTCAAAATCACCACTGCAGAAATGCAAAACGACCGCACAACGCAAAATTACCACAAAATTATGGGAAGGAAAACGACTACAGGGACACAAATTGACCAAAAAAGAGACAAAACTACTACAAAAAGATGTAACATGTTGTCATTTATAAGGAGGGTGGAGGGGTCTGATACCTCTCTGTGCCCAGGGACCCATGTTCTTACAGCACTGACAAAGATTAGATAAGACTGTAACTCTGTGCTTCAATTAAAGTTAAGAGTCAAACTAAGTCTTCAAAACTAGATCACTTACAGACTTCCAACAACTGGCTTTGTCATATTTATATAATTCATAAGTGCTGCTGTGCTCTTTTTTGTGCCATTTCAGACCTCCCTTAATCCTGGCATGTCCCAGATGAGAGACTACAGTAATGACGGCCATCACTTTCACTGGTCAGTTTCAATCCCTTTACTCTTCTACTTTTTGTTCTTTTCTCCTCCACGGCTGTGAAAATGATCTCGCAGCATTTACTGTCTTCATTTCCTTACAGTGTAAACCTCACATTTCACAGCTTACACTGAACATGATGTTTTTTTTCCCCCACAAACCACTCCGTAATGTGAGTCTACGGAGGCTGGTGGGTTGATTGATCAGACTAAAAGGCAGGGCCGAAGTTGAGCTAACGTGGACTGGATGGAGGGTGAAATCCCAGGCACAGACAATACCTATTGTTGTGAGGCTAATCTCTGATGTAAGCTGTTCTTTCTTAATCACATCATCATTTCACCAGCAGCTGGCAAAGAGACAGTTTAGCCCTCAACCTGCCAGTCAACGTGACTCAAACATCAAATCATTACTCCACCAGCATCCTTATGTTGCTGCTAAAAATCAATGCAAGCATTTAATCTGGGGAAGAGGCAGAGGAGCTGATCGGCATGTTTTTTTTTCTGCAGAGTTTGTTTGTAGCAGTAAAGCAGAATAAAGACAGCAGGGTTGTGATTATTTATAACAGTTACTTTCACTATCAAATAATCTGGTGATGATTTTCTCAAGTAATCGATTAGTTGTTTGGTAACAGAAAATAGTGAAAAAAGTGACTTCTCTGAACAGAGAAAAAACAGACTGGAGAAGCTGGAACCGGCTGTGTGAAAATGTACTCAAACAATGAATTAATTATCAGTATTATTTCTGTTGATCAAAAGGTGGTGGCTCCTGTTCTGATCTAAACTGAGGGGTTCAAATGACCAAGGGGAAGAAGTTGAGAGAAACTAAAGTGAAATGTTTGAAAAAAACAAAAAACAGAAAAAAGGTCCACTCATTAGTTATGCCAGACCTTTCAGCCATATGACACTGTCTCCCTCAGCAGATGAAGTTTCCCAGATTTCATTAAACATTGATTCTTGACCTTTGACAAGAAATCTCATCACAAGGACACAGTCATGCTAGCAGCTCTGTGAGGCTATACTTTGGCTTTCAGCTAAATGCTAACGTTACCATGCCAACACAGGTAGGAGGTTTAACAGTTAATAAGATGTTTCAGTCTAAACCAAAGTGGTGGACTGAACTCCACCCTACAACCACATCGCTAACACAGGAGCTAACATTAGCCATCGCTAGTAGTAACCCCTGTGCTTTTCCTGCTATCACAAATCAAAATGTCTGCTGTGAAAAATTCTGATTCATTAGGGAATAATAAAGAAGCAGCAGTGTCCTGATGCTAGCTAAGCTAACAGGATTCAGGTTGGTTAGATTTATGGGAGGAGTTAAAGGAAAACTGAAGACTATCTTAATTCAGTGCAGCAGAAGAAACGTGTGTCTTCTTTGTGTAAAAAACAAACAAAAAACAAACTGTAAAGGAGTAGTTTGGCATTTAGGTAAATATGATTATTTATTATTATTATTATTATAAATTTTACTTGGTTCCGTTTCATTACTAGTTTCCACAATATTTTTATAGGCTGGTAAAAACACAAGCAGTTTATGTTCGGGGTGTTCAATTTTCAGCTTTCTGAGGAGGCAATGAAAAAGTCCCTAACCACTGATTTAAAGTGAAGTGAAGTACAGGCTCTGTTTGAAAGATTTCAATAGAAACACAGTATATTTTCAGTCCTTGGAAACAATTTAGTCCTGACTAACAAACAACTCCACTGAATCTGGTAGCTGAGGAGTAATCAAGTTGCAGTGGAATATTTACAGATTACAAGCTGCTGTGGAGATTTACATATAAACTGTGTTCACCATAGGTGTCTAATTGAAGTAGAACTGCAAGTCAGTCCATCCGTAATCAACTATTTTGATGATCAATTAATTGTTCCAGTCATTTTTCAAGCAAATAATGGTGCTTTTCTTTGTTGTATATGATAGGAAACTGAATATTTTTGGGTTTTGTTTGTGAAAAATTGATAAACAATCAGTTACAACATTGACGACAGTGTTGCTTTCACTTTGAGGTTTTCATACCTGTGCCCTCCCTCTGTCCTGCTTTCAGTCTCTGTGCTGTGCCTGCTGCCTCAGGCGGTGCTGGCACGGTGGGCGTGTGTTCGGGCCTGTCCGGCCTCCTGCTCCTGCACTCAGGAGAAGAGCTGCAGTGTGCTGTGCGACCGCTCCGGCCTGGCTGAGCTGCCCAAAGAGTTTCCCTGCGAGGCCTCCGCCATCAACCTGGACAAGAACAGGCTCAAGTTCCTGTCGGAGAGGGCCTTCGGTACCCTGCCCTCCCTCAAGTCTCTGTCTCTGGACCACAACAACATCTCCTTCATCACTCCTGGAGCTTTCAAGGTCTGCTGAGTTTTCATGCTAACATGCTAATTTTCTCCTTTAACAGACAAAAACAAAAGAGTTGCACCTGTTGTTGCTGGAGCTGTATTTTCTTGGTTACATTAAACTGGTCATTAATTGTTTTTTTGATCAATCAATTAATTGTTTGGATTGTAAAACATAAGAAAATAGTGTTTGCTTGCAAAATCTTAATTTGTAAAGTAACTAGTAACTGTAGCTGTCAGGTAAATGGTGTGGAGTATCAGCAGAAACTGAAATACTCAAAGTGCATCAAATGAGTGAATGTACTCAACTTTCCATATTCAACTCACAGCTGCACCTCTGTCCTGCAGGGCCTCTCCAACTTGGTGGAGCTGAAAATGGCGCACAACGAGTACATCAGCTACCTTCACACGCGGACGTTCACTGGGCTGAAGAAGCTGGTGCGCCTTGACCTGTCCGACTGCAACCTCTTCAACATCCCGGACCGCATCTTCATAGAGCAGACGGCACTGAAGGAGCTGCTCTGCTTCCAAAACAACTTCAGGAGGATCCCCGGGGCCTTCAGAGGCATGGAGAACCTGACTCACATCTACCTGGAGAGGAACAAGATAGAGGCGGTGGCCTACAACTCCCTGCTGGGCCTGGGCAGTCTCAAGTGAGTCACAGGCTGGAAGTAATGATGAAATGTAATAATGATGTTGAGTAACATTTGCCTTTGTCTGCTGGTTTGCAGACACCTGAAAGCACCTGATTAAAAAGGCATTTTGAAAGGTGGTATATGTATATTTTTGCTGTCACTACATGGCTGACGTTAGCATTAACAGCTGTTTACTTATCGAGACCCTCTGCCACCATTGTGTTTACAAGACAAGAGGCTAGAATACACACTGCTTCTTCATCCCCTCATGTTGGACTGAGGGCAGACTGGATGCTAGAGAGACTCACTATCACAGAGTAATATTATGAGACAGGATGGGCTGGGGCTAACTGGTTAGCATGCAAGTGACTTCAGTAGAAGAAAAGAGGTGATATTTTGATGCTGAACTTGCAACCTTTCTTCTAGGCTGGTAAGTAAAAAGCTGTTAATGCTAACTATGTAGCAATAGCAAAACCTTTTAAACCTTTAAAGTCCTCAGTTCAGTTTATCAAACATCTCTGTCTTTATCAACCTCAGGTACTTGAATCTCCAAGAGAACCGCATTAACGTGATCCACGACCAGGCCTTCCAGGACCTTGTGCGACTGGAGAATTTCTACCTCAATGACAACCTGCTGTCTGATCTGCCGCGGCTCGCCTTCAAGGGCCTCAGCCGCCTCAAGATGCTCAACCTTGGGGGGAACCAGTTGACTAATGTGTCCAAGACTTGGTTCAGTGACCTGGTGGAGCTGGAGATCCTGTACCTGGACAGGAACCAGCTACTCTTCATCGAGGAAGGCACTTTTGAGAACCTGACCAGCCTGATCACGCTCCACCTGAACAGCAACAACCTCACCACCCTTCCCTTCCCTGTTTTCCAGCCCATCTACTTCCTGGGTCGCCTCTACCTCTTCAGAAACCCCTGGGAGTGCGACTGCACCCTGGAGTGGCTGAAGGAGTGGATGGAGAGCTACAAGCTGGTGCGGGACATCCCCTGTGCCTCACCTTCCTCCGTGGCAGGACTGGATCTCAGCGAGGTGGTCTTTGCCAAGGTGAACGGGACGTGTGTGGACCCTGCGGAGCTGAACCTGACCACCGCCTCCTCGGAGATCGCCTCCACCACAGAGAACCGCTTCAACAGCCTCATTTCCAAGCTGCTCCAGCAGGAGCTCAGAGAGGAGATGGGGAATGGCACAGAGAGCCTCCGCAACGGGACCCTGCTGGAGACTGAAGAGGGGCAGCTCTCTGCAGGGGTCAGAGGGCAACGGGCCCAGGCAAGCCAATCACATCTCTGCTTCATTGTAGTGTGGCTCATCTTTGGTTTGATTGGCCTGTCAGATATTAATGTCTGTCTTTCTTGCACATGAGAACTGTGAAAACAGGGAGTAGCTTTTCAAATTGCCGATGAGATAAAAGGTGTTTTTATTTATCCAAGCGAGGACCGAGGAAGCAGTGGTCCTCACAGGTGTGGTTACTGGTGTGAGTCTGTTCTGCCAAACACAGGATTTTAGGATTTATTCCCGGTTGAAATGTAAATGTGGCAAACTGAATATTTTCAGCTATCCACACAAGAGAGACTGATGGCATTAATGTTCACATGAGCAGTTTATATACAGTAATCTATGATATTTATAGATGACCTACTTATATAAGAGAAATCACAGCTACACGTCTGATACATATCTTTCCTCCTGGTTCATAAACTGCTCTGCCAGAGCTGCGCGGTCACAGGATTCATGTCTACAATTACAGATTTCAAACTGTGCATTAACTGTGGCAATGTGATGAAAAAGTATAAGTGAACCTGCACCTTTTGTTGCATAATACTCAATAATTTTAATTAATGTTATGTAATATTCATAGCATTACATAGTATGTTGCAAGTATTTTATTTGTATTTTCATTCACATCTACTGTGTGTGTAAAGTCAGAGGAGATAAGAGCTCCTATAGTTATCTCCTAAACAGATGTCCTCTCTGTTAGTTTCTATTCATTCAACTCTAAATGTGGGTTGTGCAGCTTTTCCATAAATGCATTAATCTTCTTATTGCATGTGGCTCAGTGTCATTGCTGCTTGTGTGTGCTACTGATGTACTGGAGGGGCTTTCTTGTTGCTTTTGCCTCCTATGGATGGATGGACTATTTCCCCCTTATGGACATGATCTGTCTCCATGGAGGATGGAGGGGTTGTGGTGGGTGTGATAGCCATATGTCAGGCTGTGGATGGGGGAGGGGGTATTGTCAAAGCATGTCAGAAAAGCTTTCAGGTACATTACTTTGCAATTAAAGGACTGTTGACTGCATCATCAGCATCCTGCAAAGTGTGTATATATATATATATATATATATATATCTCACACCACTGTGCTCTGTGTAGCTGAAAAAGAAAAAAAATACCTGTTTTAATATAATACCAGCCACTGCTTTCTTTTTACCCAGGTGAATGTAAGTAGTTCAGTGGTGTTATTAGACATGACACTCTGTCACAATATATTTTTCTGAATAAAAAAAATCTAACAAAAACCGCTGTCGAACTTTTGACTCTGATCAGTGACTCCTTTCAGCCTATACTGACGAGTCGACCCGTTTCAGCGGTGAGCACCAGTTAATCTGCGCACTGGCCCTTTAATGTGGGATTAAGCTAGGACTAAGACAGCTGTGGAGGCTGGATGCTGCATCTCATCCCTCTCATTTACCATCATTCTCACACAGCTGTTTTTATCCCAGACCAGTGCAGAAATGTGATAATGGACGTTCAGAATGTCTCTAATTCCCGTGGGTCAAATGAGAGAGGTGGTACAGGAGAGGCACTGTCATTGTTTTCTGTTTTGAAAACAAAATGTCCACACTTTATTTTACTTGTAATTTCCTAATGGTTTCCAAGTAAGTTTCCTGGAAAGAGACACATCACTTTGTACTAGCTGTAGTAAAAATAATGAGAGTGGTTTCAGACTGCTACAGTATTAAAAGAAAATCCCTGAATAAACTAACAATCTGTGGTGGAATGTAACTAAGTCCTGAACAAATTTCAGGTCCTTGTACTTTACTAGACTATTAGTTCTATTCTACTGTACTCCATCTTAGAGTTAGTCTCTGTACTTTTTAATACACTACATTTATCTGAAATCTTTAGCCAATAGTATACACATGTAGAGCTGAAACAATTAGTCATCTGATAGAGAAGTGACTGGCAACACAGTTTGAATTATTATAAATACCAAAAATGTCATTGTTCTACTTCTACTGTACATTATTCAGTGCGACCTCCGCCTTCTGATGGCATCTTTATATCTGATGTTCATCACAAATATACTTCCATAAATCCGCATAGAAAAGAGATGCTCCTTATGACAACAGAACTTGCCTGAGAATTATCATATTTCTACGTTTTCCTCTGTATAAAAATACATCAGTGATAGTTGGCTGTATATCCAATGTTACATAGCACACAGAGACTCCTAATAGCGAATTCGGCAACTTTATTTTCCAAAATGACAACAAATATAAGCTAAAACAGGCCTCAACATGTAGCTCTTAGCCTGACTCACTGCAATCAATAGCAACATCACACTTCCTGTTTGTAACCAGGTGAAGTTCTTAATTAATGGTGCATTCCAGTTGTACCCGGAAGTCGGATGTTTCAACTAGAGCACCCTCCGAAGTCGGATTTCCAACTCGGAAAGTCTGAGAAACCCCAGCAACCCCGAAATAATATAATAATATCATATAATCAGTCGATCAGATGGTTGAGTCTGTGAACGGTTTGAACTGTAGTTAAACAGTTTACTCTTTGGCCGTCTTCCGTAACAAAGTTTGAGGAAGTAGCTAACTAGCTAGCTAGCTGCCAGTGAAAAGAAAACAAGTTATCTGGTAACAACACCAACACAACACAACACAACTATGAGTGGAAACTGCCTGATCCTGGATATATTGACCACTTTGCCTCCATGAAGAAAAGAGAAAGTAAGTCAGTATTTTCTGTTGAGTTTGTCTTTGCTCCTGCTTTTACTGACAGCTAATTGCGGCGCTTTGTAGCTAACGTGTTTTAGCTAGCTGACATCACGAGGTTTTATTGTTTCCCTCGACACTGAAGATGTTGTAACCTTAAGACTTGTTGGTCGTTGTCAACAGAAACGAGCAGATCCACACCACATCAGACCGGCTGTAGATCAAAAACTTGTCAAATCTAGACTTTGTTAACAGAGAGAGTGTAAAAACTTTAAAACACAGTTCAGATTTGAACTTATTCTAAAACACAGTAGAGAAATTTCCCATCTAGACCACATCACCAGGTCTAGACCAAGAACCACTAGAGCTAGACTTTTCAGATTCATGAAACTTTTATTCTGATTGTTAAAAAAAAAAAAAAAAAAAAAAAAAAAAAAAGGATACTAAACTCAGTTTAAAATCAGGAAAAAAGGGATTTCAACAGCCTTTCCCAGACCAGAACCACTAGACTTGTATCCCCTTTGCAGTTTGTAGTCACTGAGCCTGTACTTGTTTTCTATGTCTGACAGTTTAGAGATAATCAGCCAACAGTCTAATCTACTCTGACTTTTAGTTTCTTCTTTCCAGTGTGGTTTCAAACAGGTTTCTTTACATTGTGTAAAGACAAGGTGTTTGGGAAGCTGTGTTGTTGTGATTCTGGTCAAAGTGTGTTTGAGAGGGAGCTCAGATCTTGGGTTTTGGGTTTGTAAATGTATATATCAGTATTGGTGTATATATCAACTGATGATGAAGCAGCACTCAGATACTTCACTTGAGTAAAAGAACTAGTGCAACAATGTCAAATGCTCCATTGCCAGTAAATGTCCTGCACTTATAATTCTAAGAAAGTAAAAGTACAAGTCAAATCATCATGTTTTTAATGTCAAATTTAAATCTGAAAAATAACTAGTAATGAAAAGTGTCTAGTAAAGGACAAACTTTCTATCTGAATTGTAGTAGAGTAGAAATATATAGTAGCACGAAATGTAAATACTAAAGATAAGGATGTGTATCTTTTAAAATTTCAGTTTTTGATTTTCAATAAATCTGCAAAAATGCATGTTCTCACCTTGTTATTATGGGTTATTGAGTGTAGATTGAAGGTCAAAGATGGCAATTTTAAAGAAATGGACAAAGTGCCTGCACATTAGTGAACAGTGGATATGTCAGTTTTACATAGATTTACATGCACAACAGAAATGTCAAGTTTGACCCATTAACATGCAGTTTTTTCCTCCTCTTCCCTCACCAGCCCCATATGCAAGTTTCCATGACTAAAGGGTACTCTGTCCCTGGAGTACTACAGAGAGGCAGAAGAAAGGTGGGACAATAATGGCTGTTAATCTTTATTGTGAGGCGAGGTGAGGCCATTTTGCTTTTTATGGTGAGACTAAACAAAAACACAGCTGTCCTCAGTCAGCAGTGTCTCTTTTTTCACATTATTGCTGTGGGATTACACAACAGTAAATCGCAGTGTTCAGGCTGCAGTTCAGTCTCATCACTTGGATTGACTGAAATCACAAAATGCAGCGAGGTCACCTGAGGGCACATTCACCTGAGGTACGTAGGCTTACTGTACCACAAACAGGACTTATGCTGTACGATTCATTTTCCAATACGTTTAAACGTCAGTTTGAGGGCTGAAGTTTGGGGTTTCTTTCATTATTGATTATGTATCCGCTATTACTTAATTGATTGAGCTGTAAAGTGGAACCAGAAAATTGTGGCTTTTTGCCACACAAATGTCATTGTGTCTTGGTAGGTTGGTATACTGTAGTTTCACTGGATTTAACCATAAGAATGTGACTGTCCGACTAGAACTCCTCACATACTCCAACTGATTTAAAGGGAAATTTGATTCAAAGAGGTGCTTAAATGGTATTTGTAGCTGCAGCTGTTCATGTTGTGATTGTGAACTCTTTTAAACCAACAGGCTCCTTCACACTCAGCCTCTCTGAGCACAATCGGTCGACCAATCACAGTTTAGTCTGTGGACGTCGGCTGGCGTGTTTCGTCATCGTCCGTGGGGAGTTTTGACGTTGACGTGAGCAATGGAGAAGAGAGAGGAGAACCAGTGTCGGAAAAACGAACCGAAATGCTGAGTGAAATCAGCGTTTGAGTCGTCGTTTCATCGCCTTGGTTTGGTAGAACTGTGGAAAACAAAGATTTAGAGCTGTTTTGCTCAACAGAGTGAGGCTGGACGATCAGCACACCTGCGGCACGAAGGTAAGCTAACGCCAACGCTAGCGTTAGCATTAGCAGTAGCATTAGCCTTAGCCTTAGCCTTCTCATTAATTCGTATTTTCCGGCCTTAGTTCAGGGTTCATTCGTTTTTATTTAGTGGGTAAGAGTGTGTTTGTGTTTCTGTGACTGTTGGTTGCCTGTTTGCAACTCTTTGCAGTGACTGCGAAGTCACTTCATGTTCGTTTGAGGCGGTTTAGCATCTTGCTGTGATCGTTTTGTGCCACTTTCCGTCTGCCTGGCTGTTTCATCTCTCTATGCTCAGCTGGTCTGTTTGTGTTTTTATTGCATCGTTATTTCCTGTAGGCTTGCCTTGTAGTGATCAGTCATTTGTTTGTGGCGACTGACTGAGCTTGGTAAATGATAAAGTGGTAAATATAGCTTTGTAAAGGAGACTTGAACTTCGTGCCCCTTCACAATATATGAGCTGAGATTACTGTTAGAAATGATTGCATTAAAATTTCAGTGTTGTTTCCTTACACTGTTTCAGTTTTGTTTGAGCTAGTTTTTGAGTGTTCTTTTTGTTTTTTTGTCTTGTTCAGCTGCTGCAGCCTGGACAGAAATACCAGCTCTCACCTCACAGACTACAGAGGTATGTTTCAAAAACATTCACCTATTTCAATTGTTAACGTCAGTTTTCAAAACATTTGCGTTAGTTGGTTCTTAAAGATATAGTCCATTGATAACTACAGTGTCCTTCAGGTGATTTAGAAACACAGAGCACTGACATTATATATGTTCAGTAGCTGTTCTCATTGTCTGAATAATTCATAGACTTAACTCATTGTTAGAAAGTCATTTTTAATTAATTTTATGTATTTGGAAAAAGCCTGGTTTTAATAATTGTTGAGGTGAAATCACAGAAACAACTGGATTCACTGAAGGTAAGAAAATCTTGTTATTTCTATTAAAAACGCCAAGAACAAAATAGTTTTGAAACTTACTATGAACAGACAGTTTTATGTATTAAAATGTAAATATAATTAGAAGAGAAAAAAGACAGTTTATTCACTCATAAAAAAAATCAAACAAAAATCAAACACCACATAATGCAAGTCAGCTGCGAAGATACGTCATGTATTTGAGTTGATTATTTGTCAATATGAGATACACACAATATACATCTTCTCAGAGGGTGTGATTAACGTGTTGTTTTGTCTCTGCAGGAGGAGATGACAGCAGCTGGCTCTGGACCTGAAGTGGATGAAAGAAGAAAACAGAATTATGAAGCTGTTAATTAGACAAGCTATAAATAGAACTACAGGAAAACCAAGATGGTGGATGTTTTCTATCAGTCTGTGATTACCTGATAGAAGACATCCATCATCCTTGGTCCTCCTGTTGTTCAAGTGGAGACACTTAGTTTTATTCTCCAACCTATAAGGTAATTATCTGCATATTTTCCACAGACGAACATGTCTCTCTATTAAGCATCAGAACATTTTCTTGCTTATGACACAATTATTATAAGTAGTTTAATGTTCTTAAAGATGTTTAACTGAGACATGTTAGTCTGTGGAAAATGTGCTCAGAACTACATTATGTGTTGGGTGAGAGAATAAAACAAAGTGTCCCCTTGTGCTCAAGTGTCTGTTATCATTTCTGTGGTTTATTAAACATTGTCTGGAACAAAATCACTGGAAGCACTTGAAATATTAAAGATTAATGACAAGAATATATCTTATTTTTTAAAGGTTTTAGATGATTTTTTTGCAGCTACATAGTGGAAAAATCCTAATTAACAGTAATTCAGACTGATAAGTTACAGCAGCTTTAACTCAGTGATGTTTGATCCAGATAGTAAGTTTAAAGTGTCAAACAGCAGCTGAGGTAATTATCACAAACCATTAAACTCTTGAGCTGCATGTTTAACTCTCACTTTAAACACACTGAACTTTTCCATGAGGAACAGTTTAACTCCTCAGTTTTTCCACATCAAGTATAATTTCAAAAACCAACAACTGCAATTTGATATCAAGCTAATAATTACATGAAGCAAAAATACTTTTATCATTGAGTAAAGAGACCAGTTGTTTTTCTATTACATCACTGTTAATAGAAGCTTTGGAGCTTTTACATTAACTTGATATGAACAACATGGTAAATGTAGATTAATTTAATCCATTTTATACAAACCCATTGGAAAAAAGCTTTAGATTTAAAGATTTTATATTTTTGCAGCTGCTTTGTAGAAACTGATTAATAATAATTAAAACTTAAGTTTAGTAAGTTACAGTCCTGATCTGCAGCTTTAACTTAGTGATGTTTGATCCAGACAACAGGTTTTAAAGAGTCCGACTGGAAACAGTTTCCTCACACTGACCTTCTGGAAATCTTCATGTCCGCCTCTTCTCTCTGTGACTCACTGGGTGAAGTTTGAGTCCTGAGGAGAAAAATCACAAACAACAGACACTTTTAAACCATCAAATAAAGCACAGAGGGTTTCTGGGTAATGAAGTTCAAACTGGCAAAAGATGAAAAAGTAAAAGACACAAAATCCACAAAGAAACCAGTGTGTGCACTAATCACAACTAGTTCAAGAATAAATGAATTATTAATTTGAAATGTACAGTAATTAGCAGTTTGTCTTTGTCAGTTTGCACTACATTTGAGCTGAACAAACAGCTAGGCTAATGTTAACTAACACTGAATACACTGAGCAGTGTAACAATTTGCAGACCAGACCAGACAACATGAACCAACTAAGGACTGATGACAACAACAATAGTTTGGAGAATAAATTGAGTAACTAACTCCATCTTCTACTGCCATGGAGGATGCCAGGCAGACCTAACCGCAGATGACAGTGAAAGGAGGAAGGTGGAGGCTGACATTTTTTGGTCATCCCCTGGGTCACATGATTTCCATAGGATTCCAACGCAATGATATAGTCATCGTGACAGGGTTGGGACGTGAATGATAATCACATTAGCCAAGTTTTAAATTAATTAATAAACACTATTTATTGTGTGGGTAAAACTGTCTCCTAACTGGTTTGCCATGTAACATTAAAAAACCAAACAAAAAAAATTTACCTTGGCCCCTGACTCCTCAGTCCTCACACTACTTTCTTCCAAGGTAATATTTTGTTGTCACCATATTAAAGAGTAACAGTAAGGCCATATAAAACTATGATACTTTCCATGACAATATAAAAATAACTTGTCAATAAACACATCAAAATACATCATTAGATGTCACATTTTGATTTATATTCAACTGTGGTAGGCACTATGCAATCCATGTAATGTATCTTTCACTGTAACTGACAGACTCGGGCCACAAAACACAACATGGGAATGGGATGGGACAGGACAGGAACGTTTTTGCAAAGTAAGATGGGACTGAAGTGAAAATCCACTCCTGTGTCGACCTCTAGATGGAGGATGTTCTAAGCAAACTACAACAGAGCTGGGTGATCTTTGGACTAAAGCACAGGACACAGTTTAGCCACAAGAGTCGTCTCAAAATAATGAGGACAAGGAGGACAAGACAAAGCTTTACAAGAGATTCCCGTAATTTCTAAGTTTCAATGCAGGTTTGTCAACTGTGGCCATTTGTCTAATTTTCTTTCTAGAGCACAAACATGGTCAAACTATAAGCTCCACCACACTGTGAAGTTTTTAATTGCTGCTGCTCGCCAAGGGTATGTCTCTTACATATCTCCTTACAGGAGAGGAAGAGTTTGCGATGAGCAGATTAGTGAAGAGACCGACCTCCTAAAAAACCTGTTACCTGAGACATTCTTCAAGCAGACTGAGGGTTTAATGTTGGGGTAGTGTAGGATTTTACTGTGCTTCACTACAGATATGTGCATATACTGACATAAATAATTCAGTTCATCAACACATTTTTTTCAGACTGGGTAAACCTATAGGACACATACCTCTCTGCTCTGTAAATTGAGAGCTAGTATTTTCATCCAGGCTGCAGCAGCTGAACAAGTAGACCTAGAAAACACAAGAACAACACTTGAAGAACGAATTAACTGGTTAAAAAAAAAAGAAAAAAAAAAGTAGTAATATAAACTTATAACCACTAACAGAAGACAACACTGAAAACTAAACCTACATAGTGTGAGGGCACAGAG
The DNA here is from genome assembly GCF_001640805.2 of Lates calcarifer. Lineage (NCBI taxonomy): Eukaryota > Metazoa > Chordata > Actinopteri > Centropomidae > Lates > Lates calcarifer. The sequence continues at coordinate 2,618,920 of NC_066833.1, forward strand.
TAAAAATGTAGTTTTCAAGCCAGCTCTCTACATACACAAAACTACTAAATCAAGTATCAAGTCAAGACAAACTTAACTGATCACTTATATACACAACAGGAAATCAGTGGATGGCCAGGGACAGATTACCACCACACACACGGCACAAAGAGAGAAAGAGGTGACCATAAATAGATGGAAAACAGCCAGGCGGTGCAAAATGACCACAAAAAACATAAAACGATCGCAAGATGCTAAACCACCACAAACTGGCTTGAAATGACCCGGATGGAACAAAAAATGACAAAGAGACACAAAAAGAACTGTAAACAAACAACAAGAGTTGCCCACTACCGTCTGCCACAACTCATGTTACCAACGCTTCAGTCACAGAAACACAAACACACTCTTGCCCACGCAATTACAACGACTGAAAGTGGAAATAAAGTCAGGAGATATTAATTAAAAAAAAGAAGGCTAACACTAATGCTAACCCTCGCCGCTAATTAGCTAGCTCGTTAGCCTTACCTTCACCGCAGGTGTGTTTAGCGGCCAGCCTCATTCCTGTTCCACAAAAACAGCTCCAAGGCTTGTTTTAGCATGCGGACTTCTTTGGTAATGAAGGTTCTCATAGTGCTAACAACCCAATGCGACGACTCAAACTTTGGTTATACTTCGTATTTTCACTGTTTTCCCCATTTTCTTTCACCGCCATTCTACCCCCTTCTTCCTCCTCCCTTCCTCTCCCGCTCGAACGTCACAGCCAGTGACGACGCACGCTAGCCAACGTCGACAGAAAAAACGCTGATTGGTTGGAAGACTCTGCTCCGCCTATTTCGGTTCTGATTGGTCGAAACAGGGAGGTCGATCACTCAAAGTAAAGACTGAAAAGCGCTGAGAATTGATGATTAAGTGAACAGCCTTCAATTTTCACTGAAATGTTTCACCTAGATTCAACAATGTGTAACTCCTACAAAGATTATAAAATGTAACATCACCTACAGTTAGGGTAGTAAAGAAGTCCTGTTGATACATAAAGATTTTTAACATTATTATTATCTCATAAGTAAACTTGTGTTCCACACCAACTCTGAACACACGCTCCTTTTTTTCAGGCATTTCATCAGGATGAATCCAGAGAGAGACACCAAGGTAGGACGGGGAAACGTTGCCCAGTCAATCAACCCTCATGTCTCCAGTCTACTAAAGAAATGTAAATATATAAGTCAGTGAACCAGCCACTGAAACACATATACTCACTCACACACTCTGTCAGCAGTCAAAGTCATTCACACTGTCACTTTCTGTCTGTTTTTCATAAGCTTAATAAAGATAGACATGGTTTGAAAAGACAAATCGAAGCTGTGTTATTGGTCTTAAAATTTGAAGTTGCAATTTCAAAGACCATGTTTATTCAGTGTATTAAATGTAAGGACCACAGATGAGTAATTTCTCGAATCCCAGTGAAGTGGGACAAGTTGTGAATGCTGGGTGTGTTGGTGTGGAATGACCTGGTGGAAAAGAAAAATAAAAAAAGAAGAGCCACTCCAAAGTTCATTTTCCAACACATAAAAGGAAATATATTTAAAAAATTGTTCATACTGAAGAACTTTTATCATTGCAGAGTCATTTACACAGGGGGCAGTTGTATGTCAGTCTGTCATATTCATATACACGGTTATTCAGCTGCACACACTGCCTCCTCTTCCCTTGCAAAGTCGTCACCTTTGCAGAATATGTAGTGTACACTTGTTTGCATACGGTTACACAGTTTCAGAATAAAAATCAGTATTTCATCTCTCGTCGATTTTTAAACTTTTGATTCAAACACTAATACTCTTGGACATCACATTTCTGAAATGGCAAATGAGGAATAAGGTGAAATTCTTCCTTCTTTTAAATTTGCCTATGACAAATCAAAAAGAGAAAAATCAAGACTTTTATTTGATTTTCTTTTTTACAAACACATCTCACTACATGGTTCATCTTTTTTTTTTCTTCTTCTTCTTCTTTTTTTTTTTTTTTTAGTAAATCTGTGGTTTTAGAAATGTCACCCGAAATGCAAGGGATGTGCATAGGTGTCAAGTCAACGTCCGGCTCCGTCGCTGTTGGTTTTTTCTCGCCCCCTCTTGCTTCCCTTGGCTGAGTCCAGTCCTCCAAACAGCTGGAATGTTTTTTTTTCTCAAAGTAAATATTTTTGTCTTCTTTTCTTTCTCGGAGGTTTATAGAAGGACACGGGGGGACACTGACTGACTGACAGCATGGAAGCTTGCAAATGTCCACATGCATGATAACCTCATTCAAATCTCTAAAACATTTATGGATTTATTTAGAAGAGACAGTACCTGGAAGGTAGAAATACTGAGCATACTGTATGTGTGATACCTGTGCCAATGGCTAACAACAGAAGAGATGACAGAGGAAGTAAGTCAGCGTTAGAGCTTAGAACAGAATAGGAATGAATAGACAGGGAGGGAAAGCGACATGATGGGTCAACACTGCAGTGTGTTTGTGTGCTTTTATCTGCTGAAAGACAGAATACCCACTGACACTGTCGTTCTAGAGATGGTTTACAACACCCAACTGGACTACAATGAGACGGGAGGGTGAGGGTGGTGGTGGAGACCACATGGGATGACAGGACACAGTACTGTCTCTTTAAAACAAACATCTACAAAAATGTTGCCTTCTAGCTAGTACAGACATGACAATATTCACTTTTGTTTACGCTGTTTTTATACAACACTATGACTAGGTCGTCTGTACAGGTCGATAACTGGCTGCCGCAGGTTGTCTGTGCGGCGTCGGAGGGGGTTTCGGTCGGATGCTGTGGTTGCTTTCACAGTACGCTGAAGGTGTTTTCGATCAAGTGCAGTGTAGAGAGAGGGTTCCCATCGCTTGTTGTCTTTGTTTATTCTTATGTTAAGGGAGGATGATGAGAGTTTGGCCAAGATGTTGCTGCTGCTGGGCAGAGAGATGGAAGAGCAGAGAGAGTGTAAGGGAGGAGGTGGAGGAGGAGGTGTAGGTCAGGGCTGCAGGTCAGTAGACCCAGGACACAGGAACCCACTGGCTGGTGGTGCAAACCAGATCGATGGCCTCCTCCAGGTGCCTGATGGTCTCATCAATCTCGTTGTTGATGATGGTCTGGTCGAAGTAGTGGGCGTAGGTCTTCTGCAGGATCTCCGACTCCTTCTGCAGCCGCTGAAGAGACTCGTCCTGGTGGACGAGGAGGAACACAGGCTGTTAGATGCTGATGAAGTCAGAGAGGGCAAGAGAAATTCTGAAGGCCTCTACATACTGTGACTGAGCTTTCTGAGGTGAGAGAAGTAAACTGTGAGAGAAACATGCTGAAATCTCTGGTCGTCAATCCACAACTGTGGCGTTACACTGAGTTGGCAGTTTGTTAGGAACACCTAAAGCTGAAACCAACGCTGCGTAACACAACAGTTCTACAATAAGTCCTCCATCGTGAAGGTTTTAGTGTTCAGTTTGTGTTTTAGTGTTGGTGCTGATTCAACTTTATGGTCATTTTGGAGGCTGAAGTTTGTGCTGGTGTTGAATCAAAGTGAACACTATAACCTTCATCAAAGAGGATTTATTGCAGGACTGTTGTATTTGACTGCATTGGTTTCAGCTTTAGGTGTTCCTAATAAACTGCCAACTGAGTGCAGATTGCCTGAAGTCCACTGGTGGTGAATTCAGAGCAAATCCATGTAAACATGCAGCAGATCAGAGCCCTCAGAGGTTCAACCCTCAGTGTAGAGAGGCCTTGACTGAGCAGAGGAGGAGGCAGCACTAAGCACTAGAACCACACAGACAGACATGGCAGGAAACGCACACACATAAATAATTAAAACTAACACAATACAGTCTGTATCCTGTCGGGTTTTACTCACTGGCAGCGTTCGACACCACCTGGGCATCTGAGGGGAGGCCCAAAGAAACAAACGCATGCAGCATGCAAAAATAAACGAGTGCAGGGAGGAATGAGAGAGGAGAACAGATGAGTGGAGAGCAGACAGAGTGAGAGGCTGCTGGCCCACATGCTGTGTGATGACTGTGATTTACCAAACGATGCATATTGTGATGAATTGGAGTGTGAATAAAAAAAAAAATCACTGGTCAGGTTTAAAACAACTAATTAATAATAATTTGTAATAACAAACTGGTGAAATGTTTTTCTGATTAATCATTTACTAACCTGTCTAACTAAGGATAGTGTGATATTTTCTTTTTCAGAAGCTGAGACCAGAGAATAATGAACTGATCTTTCACTGATCAAGATCGACACCAATTATTTTTCTTTCAATCAGTTAATTGATTAACTGACTTGTAACTTCAGCTTTCATCATGTATTTACAGCTTTGAAGAAACATTTTTTGACGTGTTTATTTACACGTTGCCACATCAGTTGAACAGAGATTCAGTTCAGTCTTTGATATTTGATTTTTAAAGGATAAGACTGGTGATATTTAATACAGAATATCACCACCTCATCCTTTAAAATGAGTCATGGTTTGTGTGTTTGCTGTTGTCGTACCTCATTGATGCCTGGTGTGATAGTTGGCGCAGCAATAAAGACCACGTACGGGGCGAACTCTGCTGTCCGCAGGACCTTCAGGGCCTGATGGAGACCAGGTGTTAGATTCAATACATCTCTTAATATGCATGCATGCACACAGACAGACAGGAAAGACTATAAGAATAAACTACTACCTCTACAAACACACACACACCTGAGGCTCCACGTCCAGTATAGCTACAAGCCCCTGTTGGTGGATCTTGCGTATGGTCTCCAGCCGCGTCCCGTACATGGCGTCCTCGTGGCTGCCGTACTCCAGGTACTCGTTGTTGCTGATGTCCTGCATCATCTGATCGTGGGAAACAAAGTAGTAGTTCTTCCCGTTCTCCTCGTCCTTCTTTGGAGGTCTGGTCGTGTCTGTGGGACGAAGGAACAGTGAGAAGTTACGTTTCCTGACGTACAAAACGCTGCTGTGGAAGTTTGGAGTTTTGATGGTGCGTCTTACGTGGGATGGGGTAGGCAAATCTGTCGGGGTGTTTGGTTATGAGCGTGTTCTTGATGTGTCTTCTGCCCACTCCATGAGCACCTGACAGACACACAGTCAGTTATAAAGACAGACCAGAGCTGGGTTCTGATAGCCGGTTCCAGTTTGAATCCTGGTCTGCAAAATACCTGGATGAATCACTTACCTAACAAAACTAGTGTTTTCCTCTTGAAAGCAGGAAGCTTCACAACCTCCTCATATGTGACAAGATCTAGTTGGTCGAACACTGGGGGTGAGAGAGGGAAGAGAAACATGGATGAAGAGGATGTGGAGAGGAGTGTGCTGTGACAAACAACAGACAGGGTGAGGGCAACAGGTCACTAAATAAAGAGTCTTAAAACACACGTGGTAACTACAGTGTGTGGTTTAGAGAGGAGGAAGTTGTCAGTACAAAGCAGACAAATCTCTGCTAAGGTCAAAACTGTGAGTGGAGATGAACAAAGAGCTGAGAAGTGACAGGATGTGTCCTTTAAAATAACCTCTGTGCTCTGATGTAACACAGTGAACATGGAGTTAGAAAACCAGATCTATTTAACCAGGAGACTGAAAGTATAATGACCACTGTTAAACATCTGTGCCTGTGCTGCAAGAAACAGCTCCACTCGTCTGAGGATCAGAGCTGTGGTTTACCAGGAGAACAGACACGTCACCATGGTGATATCATTTCTGTTGTTGATGTTGTTTAACTGTTGTTGATGTTTATGTATCCAAACCTGCTCAATAAACATGATCATCCAGTCTGAAAAAATACTGAAACTATTAGACGATTCATTAATTAGTCAAATCAAACGTGCAATAATTTGTGTGTTAACTCTTAATCTTTATTTGTTCAAAAATGCCAAACATTCCCTCATTCCAGTTTGTTAATAATTCATATTTCCTGCTTTTCTTTGTCATCTATGGTTTCGGTCTCAGTCAGACTGAAGAAACAAGTCGATCATTTGATCGTGGCTTCAGGAATAAAAATTAAATGGCAGTTTAATCAGTAATGGAAATAATTGTTGGTTTCAGCCTCTGTTGAAAGTAATGAAAATGGTAAGATTAAACAGACAAGACGTACTAAAAATAAACAATCTAATTATGAAGTTAGAAAAATATACAAGAAGGAGAGAGAGTACTGATTCAAACAAGGACACAAAAAGCTACAGTATCAGTAAACAATAAATATAAGACATAAATACACCAGCCGGTGCACTGAGAGGTTTGAAAATGAAATGACTGATATAACTGACACCACCTCCTCCCACAGAGTCTTTACAGATGACCAACAAATCTGTTTCCATCCAACCTCAGAGACAAAATAACTAAATAACAGCACAACTATTCAGGGATTTTGTCGAATCTCAGAATGTCGAATCACTTTTTGCTGTAAAGTAGCAATTTCTTTTCATTATCAATGAATCTACCAATTATTTATTTAATTATTTCAATGGAATGTCAGAAAATGTGAAACATGTTGATAATAAATTACAGAAATTCAAGTCTAACAGCCAAAAAATATTCAGTTTAGTGCCATATCTGACAAAGAAAAGCATCAAACAAACAGGAACTGGAAAATGATTCACTAATGATTCAAAAATAATTACTGATAAATGATCTGTTTAACTTTTTAAATTCTACTTTTTTTTATTTCCTAAGGACATGAGATCACTTCATGGAGCTATTTCTTCTGAATAAATCACTGTGGGACCTGCTTTCTTTTTTGTTTCATGCAACTGTGCACAGATAATTTATCTCTGATCCCAACCAGTCAAAGAAACAAACATCCAGGTTAACCTGAGTGTGATTCCTTATATAAAAACAGAACTTAAACTCCTCTCTGGGGTCTCAACATTTCTCTCAGACGAGCACAAGTGATGCAGCTGGTCTGATGTCTGTGCTGCAGAGTGTATCACATGTTAGTGCAGAACTGTTCACTGTACAATGTGTTCTCAGCCTCTGTAACATGAGCCACCATCTCAGGGCGCTGACAAGTGAAATACAATACCCACAAGTCACTGGGTGCTCTTGTGCAACAGATGGCTGCAGACCAGCTGCTGCTCACACTGACGGTGAATGATTGTTTAAAGTTACAATAAAGTTATTAACACCAGACACTGGAAGTGTTTTGTTTACCGTTTCTCTGAGAACACAGATTAGAGAGTGTGGTTAGGACGAACATCACAGCACACAGCGTCTGACACACAAACTAGGCTACACCGTTTCAATTTTGTCTCGAACTTCTGTTGTTTTTTTCACAATATCAACAGAAACAAAACTGAAACACGGGCAGTGACAGCTGATTTAATCTACAGGGTTAATAAAATAAAGTGAGAGAGAGAGAGAGAGAGAGAGAGAGAGAGAGAGAGAGAGAGAGAGAGAGAGAGAGAGAGAGAGAGAGAGAGAGAGAGCAGGAGCTGGTTGCTGTCACTGGTTGTTACTTACATGCAGAGAGGCCGTTCAGTAGGAGAAAGCGAGAGAGATGAACAGGAGGGGTCATAACATGGTTTGGTTACAACAGCAGAATTACAAAACACAAAACAGCAAGATACAACAGCTGGGCAGCTGTGCAGCACCGCACAGTGCCACGAGTGGAGATGGAGGTGCACAACATACTGTTGCCGTTGCTGTTAGAGGGTGTAGTCACAGCAGCTGGTGACATGTCAGTGTGTCAAATGTCACCAGTCATAAAACAAGCCTCAGACAGAGCTGGAGGTTTTATACTGATTATTTCCTCTGACTACATCAGTCTGTATATCACTCCTCTGACTACATCAGTCTGTATATCACTCCTGTAACTACATCAGTCTGTATATCACTCCTCTGACTACATCAGTCTGTATATCACTCCTGTAACTACATCAGTCTGTATATCACTCCTCTGACTACATCAGTCTGTATATCACTCCTGTAACTACATCAGTCTGTATATCACTCCTCTGACTACATCAGTCTGTATATCACTCCTGTAACTACATCAGTCTGTATATCACTCCTGTAACTACATCAGTCTGTATATCACTCCTCTGACTACATCAGTCTGTATATCACTCCTGTAACTACATCAGTCTGTATATCACTCCTCTGACTACATCAGTCTGTATATCACTCCTGTAACTACATCAGTCTGTATATCACTCCTCTGACTACATCAGTCTGTATATCACTCCTGTAACTACATCAGTCTGTATATCACTCCTCTGACTACATCAGTCTGTATATCACTCCTCTGACTACATCAGTCTGTATATCACTCCTGTAACTACATCAGTCTGTATATCACTCCTGTAACTACATCAGTCTGTATATCACTCCTGTAACTACATCAGTCTGTATATCACTCCTGTAACTACATCAGTCTGTATATCACTCCTGACTACATCAGTCTGTATATCACTCCTCTGACTACGTCAGTCTGTATATCACTCCTCTGACTACATCAGTCTGTATATCACTCCTCTGACTACGTCAGTCTGGGAAAACTGGGATGTCTTGTCATAAATGATGTTTGACTTTTAACAGCAGATAACTGTAAAGTGCTGTAATGTTATTTTTTCAAAATGTGATAAATGTTAATAACAGTGACAATAGGGTTTCTGTAATGGTATCAAAGTAATACTTGAAAGTATCATAACAATATGAAAAATCTCAGTCCAGGGGATATAAATAAATTACGTCAAATGGTGAAATTTCCCTAAAGAAAACAGTCTAGAGGTGAGTTTTCTGAATTAGATCAGAAACAAGTAGATTTTTGATACAGTCTGAATGTCCGACCAAGAGTTCAGTTCTACCTTTAAATACTTTAATCTTTTTGATATCCAGACGCATTTTGGTCAGAATTCAAATAGTTCTGACGTTCGATACGTAGTCTGAGTTAACACTGCTGAAGTGACAGTGACAGAAAGCCTGTTGCATTCAGCCACTTGGCTGAGTTGTTTCAGTGGTTTGAGACATACCCTAACCACAGAAACATCCCAGGAAGGGAGCAGATTTACTGCAGTATTCCCAGGAAATATCAGTATGTCAGTTCCCTGCATCCAACCCTGGACTGATGGACAGTGAATTAGAATTTTCATGTATGAATCTGTTCTCCATAAACCAGGGGATGAGTGAAGATGATGCTGAATGCCATACATTCATGCTGCCGTGGCCACATGACTATTGTGTTCTGTGTTGCATGCTACAGAATCAAGGCAATTTCTTTGAAAGAATTCTGACGCACACACACCTAAACACACACACACACACACACACACACACACACACACACACACACACACACACACACACACACACACACACACACACACACAGATGCACATTAACAGACACAGTGTCCTTCAATCCTCTGTCCCATCATCAGAGCAGAGGAACATCTCTTTTCCTTCTACTCCCATAATCCTCCAGGACTGCACAGCACAGGCTACGATCTACTCATCACATCTTCTATCACTCATCTCCTCTGTCTCAGATCTGTCTCTCAGCTGTTTGGTTTTGCTCTGTTGGTGCTAAGCTCCAGGATTTGAGGGTCCCTCCTCATGAGAAGACCAGTTTATTCAACTAGGAACTAAATGTAATGTGTAGACTGCAACAGCTCCTGATTCCGACACACGTGATCATATACAGCTGCTGCCCGGTGCACATGATGTACAGGAGGGTGTAAAGCTCTGGGTACACGAGCTGCAGACACCCGACACCCACCACGTTTCATCTCCACCCGGCACTCTTCGTACTCCACACACCCAAACGTTTTTTAAACATACATACAAAGAAACATGATCTGTGTTAGTATCTGTTTGTGTTTGTTTCTAGTCTCTTGTTAAAATTGGTGATACTTTTCACTTCCTTTTAACCTGTGTGAAAAAGAAGAATCACTTTTTGGTTGGGTTGGATGTTTAAATAAAAACGAATTGGTTCCAGGTTCTCAAATACAAATATTGTCTGGTTTTCTCTGTATTAAATGACAGTAAACTTTATATTTGTAGTTTCTGGACACAGCCAGACATTTTAAGATGTGACAGGGGCTTTTTTCAGTTTTCTAGTATTATAGAGACCAAAAAGAATCTGTGGATTAATCACTAATTAAAATAATAATAATAATGATTAATAATAATTAGTTACTCATGGTTCATAAAAGCTACTTTTTGGGTCAAGTAGTAGTTTAAGCACTAATACCACAATGTATGTATGTAATATTAATACTCCATTACAAGTACAAGTCCTGCAGGGAAAATGTTACATAAGTAAAACTCTGTAGGTATAATCAGGAAAATATTCCCAGACTATTCAAAATAAATGTACTCCAGAAATCACTCTAATTACTCTAATGATATCACTCTACATGATATCATTAGAGTAATTAATTGATTGTTTGGTTTGTGGAAATTCAGAGAGAGAGAGAGAAATGTCACATTTACCTAGAGCTCAAAGTCCAGTCCTCAAAATGATTAAAAATGAATTCTGATTATTTGAAGTAAAAGGGGAGTTGAATCTATAACAAAGCATCATATCTTTATATTATATATATATATATATATATATATATATATATAATCTCATATTTTTTTGCTTTGTAGCATAAAATGAAAATGCTCAAATTCAAGTAGTTAAAAACAACTTTCAATGTTACTGTTCACCATTGATTATAAGTCCAAAATCAGTTTTAATTCCATGTTATTACTCTGCTTACTCTGTCGTGACCTGTCTCACACTTCAAATTGAAATTACTCCCAGTGAATCAGCTGAACTTTACCACACGAGTTTCTACAGACCAGGAGTATGAAGGCTGGAGCTCCAGCTCACTGCACCTCGTCTAAATCTATCTGACGTCAAAAATAAGAGTAAACAAAAACCTCTCCTGCCACCTCCCTCCGTACTAAACTCTCACCCTGACCCTCACCCCTCCTCCCTCCTCCCTCCCCTGCCCCCTGTTTTAACTCAGCAGTCACAGCTCTGGCTGCAAACACACGTGATGAGGTTTTACCCGACAACACCTCGGCCTGGTCACACAGCCGCACACATGGCAGAGATATCTGAGACCTGAATCTATGAGCTACATTTACATCCAGACGCTGCTAAACACGCTTCTCCTGAGCCTCTTTATTTGATACCACGTTTACTGAAGAGACAAATGATACGATACAAAAGTGCACGTGCACATCCTCATGCAGGCATGTTATTTAAAACTGTGCCTAAAACTGCAAAGATTCTGCTGGCTCAAACCTGGTGTCCCTATCAGAGAGCGGCCCACATTTCCCTAAATTGCTCCTGTGCTCATATAAGATTTCTGCTACTCTGGCAGCTTTTCCTGTCATTCCTGGCTGTGGCCCTGCTACTGGAGATGAAAGCTACAAGATCCTGTTACACACAAGTTCCACCTACACAAACAGACGGACAGACACACATGCTCGCAGGCCCACACACTCACACTCATGTAAACATTATGTAAAATGCATACATGCATGCACTCAGGCCATGATGTGTCTGCAGCGTGTAGTTCTGTGCACATGCATGTGATCATGTGTGCGAGCGTAGTGTACCTGCGTTGTGCTTTGCCAAATACTTGTCTTTGTACTGCTTCTTCTTCTTGCCAAACCAGGTACAGCTGGCCTGCTGCTCCTGCTTGGTCTTCTCCATGGCTATACACGCCACCCGCCTGCCACAAACACAAACACATGGGACGTTTTCAATCTGCGTTCTCCTCTGCTGACTGAAACGTTGTCAGTCACAGTGCACATCCAGCCAGGTACAGGACCAGAGGAGCTCTCAGTCTGTATGATTCATGGAGGATGCTTTGGGAGCTGACTCAGGTTCAAAGCTGTTAGAAATTTTGTCTTGGACTGTTATTATGTCACTTTAGAAAGTTTTGTGGGGACTGACTGGTCATCTGAGCCGTTAACAGCCCGGCTCCTGAGGTTCACTGTCATCCTGGAGACTGTATGGCCGACATTACAGAGTGGGTAACAGGTTCAGCTTTTGACTGCATCCTACTGTTAACTAGGTGTTTCCCCTGCAACAGTCTGTTAGTGGAGTATTATGGACTCTGTATTGACAGAAGCCTGTACACACAGACAGTGTTTCTCTCTAATTTGACTCAGACTGGATGGATGCAGTTGTGGAGGAACAGTGACTTTATAACTTTGTCTTTCTGCCGGTGTGTGTGTGTGTGTGTGTGTGTTTTTCCCTCTCACCACTCCTGCAGCTCTGGTGACGGGATGAGGCCCGCCGTTCCATTTTTTGTGTTCTCCAGTTTGCCCTGCCACCAGTTGTGGTCGTCCTTGGAGATGATCTGGATGATGTCGCCCACTCGGAAGCGAATGCCTGGCCTCCTTGCAGGGGATGAGTTCGTCTTTGGAGGGGTCGTATTCAAACTGGGCCCTCACATAGATCTGTGGCGAAAAGTCAGAGGCACACAGGTCACGGGGGGAGAGGTGGAGGTGGTGGTGGGGGGGCTAACTGACGGCGCTGGTTGGGATTGTGGTGCTGGGGTTTCCAAAATAGACATCGGTGTGTCAAATGAACGAATGATGCAAGTGTTGGAAGAAGTACAGAGAAGGAGAGAGAAAGAGAGATGTGACAGGCAGGAAGAGAGAAGCTGCTACATGACTTCCTCTGCAGCATATCATGACAGCAGAGACTGAAGTAATGAGCAGTGGACTCTCGGGGGGGGGGGGGGGGTTGCCAGGTTGGAAACTGGTTTCCAAGGACAGCCTTTCTCCAGTGACATAAACCCAGACACTGCTGGGCCGTTAACGAGCCTCTCACCACACTGGTAATTAACAGCACAGGCATTGTTTATGTGTCCATTAGTTCAAAACAAGTCTTCATCCTGCTTCATACTGTTTTTAACCACACAGACGTTTGATTCTGTTTTACAATCTACACTCTGTGTGCAAGTGTTTGGGATTAAAGTGCAGAGGTATTTACTTTTCTGGGGGGGTGGGAGAGGCTGTTTCTTACCTTAACAGACATTTTGTCCTTGATTGGAGGTCTGGATACAATCTAGGATTTGAAAGCATCACACACATCATGCAGTAAAACGACTATGCAATGTCTAAACAGCAGTATGGTGGCCAAGGGGTGGGGGGTGGGAGGAAGGCTGGGGGCTGATGGAGTTGAGACAGAACGGAGGAGGATGAGGAACAGCTGCTTACCCTCGTTTTGAAATATTTACCTCCAGTCAACATATACTAGATTATGAGACTAATGGAGTGTGATGTTGTGGACTCCACTGCCCTCTGCTGGAACGATCTACAACAACAAAATCCTCTGACGCCACTTTGTTACTTCATCTCACAGCAAGAGTGAGGTAGCATGGTTTCAGGTGAGTGATGTTGGATTGTGTGAGAGGAAACTGATGATATGTGTGAGGAAGGTGCACACACATAAAGACACTGTGATGGGATGAGATGATTGTTACGCCGACACAAAACTTTGTGTTGGTTTGAGGTAGAGGTTGCCCTTAACTCCTGCTCTCACAGCCGCATGTCCACATGTTACTGCAGCGGGACATGAATCCATGTCTGACTGGGGATCAGTGGTTAGGGGTGATCTCTAGGCTCTGCAGGGTCAACAATGCCTGTGCCATTATTACCATATAAACAGGTAGTGAAGTGTTACGCTGTCGGAGACGACACAGCAGAGGTCACTCACATTGATTCAGAGGTCTTCATACAGTAGATACTCTCAGACCTGATCCAGGATCACATTCAGTCAAAGTAAAGTCCCCTTCCCATTGTGGTGGGTCTTGGGCAAGTGTGTCAGTATCATACCCAAGTACAGGGCAGAAAGCATCAGTGGAGCAACAGAACATTAAACACCAACAAGCTAATAACGTTCTTTTTGACTATTAAGTTTTATTTTATAGACAAACAATTTCAATGAATCCAAAAAATAAAAGTAAATCTTCAGATGAATCAACTGGGATTTGAGGTGAGACAACTGAAGAACTAGTTAGTTGGTGGAGGATCAAACTGCTGACACAGGTGTTCTCTTATTGTTCAGGCCTTGTGGATCAGGTTTGATCCACAGGTCTATTTCAATCTGGTTCTGACAAGTGTTACCACTGATTTCAGTGGATGTAATTGTTTCGTTCACTGTTTATCGTGAATAAAGATGATTCAAACTCGGGAATAAACTCACTCTTGTAAACTGGATGTTAGGTACATACATTCACTGCCTGTGCCGTTGTTCTCCACTCAACTCAAGTCACTGTTATATTTTTACAGCCCAATATCACAAATTTGTCTCAAAGGGCTTAACGCTGTGTACAGCATTACAACAGCCTCTGTCCTCAGACCTTGAGCTAGAGGAGGAGGTACTGGGGACTGGAGAGGAGTTATGGTCTGTCCAAAAAGTCGCTGGAGTCACTTAAAATCTGGCTCTGCCCGGGTCCCCTGTGGATCAGGTCTCTTTTTCATCAATTAATTTCCTGATATGCACACTGAGTTGTGGAAAATGAGTGTGGGCTCTGTGTCAGATGAGCTCAGTAATATTGGACTTGTGAAGACCTCTAAAAAAATGATGAACTGCAGAAGTGGTGCAGGATAATTTCACCCACTGACCGCAGTGACCGCCGCTGTCTGATCACAGTTTGTGATCTATAATTTGATGTGTATTTTCTGTGGAGGGGGAGCTGTTAGAGAGTACAGGTGAGGAGACAGGGATCACAAAGACGTGTGTGTTGTTGGTGACACAACTGGTCTGGATCTGTGGCCTCCTTTACCAATCAAATACACACAGACAGACTGATTCGTCTGTGTTAATACAGTCCTGACTGTTTTCCTCTAACTTTCCAAAACACTCTCCGAACAAAGCTGCATTCTGTCTGCTCCTCTTTCTGTTCTGATAAAAGCTGGACAGCTGCAGACTATTGTGGAGTAAATTATAGAATTTAAATTCAAAGCATTTTGGAGTGGGCTCTAAATCCAATCTCTCTTCTTTAATAGTTTAAAAAGAGGTCAGACCTCAGTGAGCAGCCAGTCTGGTGAAGCAGAAAAGAGGGTTGGAGAGAAATCACACACACTTCTGTATAAAGGGGGGGCCGGGGGTGGGTGGTGCAAGCATTGTACAGTGTAAGGAGCAGGTGAGTGCAGGTGAGTGAGGAAGAGACTTTTATTCACCTGTCGACCCTTGGGCTGAATGGTGGAAGGCAGGTCCTGTGGGAGTAAACCATCGATGACAGAGAGACGTGGTTAAACAAGATAGAGATATTAAACTAAAACAACTGTTTGAAAACACGAGAAACTTAAACCATGCACGCACATTCATCTGCAGTCTAGCTACTGTTCTTCCAAACACAAAACAACAACAAAAAGAAAGACAAGAGAGAGGAGAAGTGGAAAAGAGAAGAGAGTAATTCTCATCTGTTAAAGTAGATCTAGCTGTGGAGCAACCAAGCAAGCACAGAGCAAGCAAAGCAGCTGCAGCATCAGCACGACCACAGTGTCTGTCTGGAGCCTCGGCGCAGAGGACAAAGGAACTGCAGGACCCGGTCAGGCTTAGTGTAAAGCAGAGAGTGTGTGTCCCCCTGTAGCACGGTGACTGCGGGAGGCCGAGTGTGTTGTGTCAGCAGTGAGGCACAGCACATAGCAGGCTTTATGAGGCACACCAATTTGTTAACTGAGATATCGGACACGGGGGCCTTTGGCTCAAACAGATGAACAGGGAGTACGACACGGGATCGACTCAGGAGGTCTACGGTGCAGTCCGACCCGCCTACTGCTAATTCTACTGCTGCTGCTACTGTCACAGTCACAGCTCAGAACCAAAACAGAAAGAAACACAACCCCGCGATAAATGGACGTCTACATGGACAAACGGGTCGAGTGACGGAGAGACACGGACACGTAAAAGTACCATGACACATCAATGTGACAGATGAGACGCAGCAGAGAGGGGGAGAGAGCAGAGAGAGGTGGTTGTGGGTCTGTCTGTGGGGTTTTTCTGGGGAGGGGAGGGAGGGGGTCCTTACCAAGATAGAACTGTTAATGCTGGAGTGGCCATTGGCAGGGGACTGCCTGGAGGTGGTGGGGGACTCTTTCTGAAATAAGACACACAAGTCAGCAGCGCATAGCCACCACGCACACACGCGCCGCACACCACACACACACCACACACACACACACACACACACCACACACACACACACACACACACACACACACACACAGTTGCACACATTTCTGGGCAGCGACTGCAGGCGATGGAGAGGGTAAATCTGTAGAACACAATAGAGACCCACCACAGCGTTGACGTAATGAAATGCGTCAACAGGACATGAGAGACATCATCATCAGCAGTCCTCTAGCCTGCACGTCCTTACATCACCACAGGGGGGCGATACGCTAACATGAGCTGCCGATCCGAGCAGCCGAGACCATGAGGTCATCACTAACACAGACTGTCACGGCTCAAAGACTAAACATCTGTGTGCTCACAGAGCAGCCGCTCTGTGCTGGAGGACCAAAAGAGCTGAAATCAAAACTGAAATGAGCGGTTTGATGGAATGATTCATGAGATAATGAATCTAACTACTTAGTTTTAACTGGAGAGGATGAGATGGCAACTGAAATGTTAAGATTTAGAAATAAATTCTGACTAAATCTCAATTATGAGCAGAAAAGAAATAATAAGCAACCAAAACAAATAAATGAAAAAACTCTGAAGTGAAATGACAAATCACTTTGCTGTATACAGTGGTAATTCTAAATTCTTTTCATGATGAAAAATATAAGTTTGTCATGTATGGAGTTATATTTACTCGTCTTTTTCCTGTCCTGAGCTAAAAAGGCAAAAATAAAAGTAGGGCTGTGGTTTTTCACAATAAAAGTTCTGTTGTGTAGCTGAGTCTTAGCTGAGTTTTAGCCTAAATAAAGAACAACCACAACAACCACGACGTCCCTGTTTTAGATTCTCTACACTGGTCTTTTTTTAATCCATTTTAAAATAATATAACTAATTACATACAAGGTTTTACATGACCAACAGCCGGATTAAAACAGCCCCAAAAGGCCTCTAAGATCAGATGGGTTCACTGGATTTTAGCTGCTCCAGAGTTCATGACCAGGGGCAATAAAAAGTTGAATTTACTGCTCTCCATTTAGCTCTGGTATGCTGATACTGTTTTTCTGGTTTTTTATTGTCTATTGTTTTTATGTTGTGATTTTTACTTCTTTTCTTAAGGGCAGGCTCTTTGTTCTCTTTGCTTGAGAAGAGCTATCTAAATAAAAACTACTACACTATAAATGATAAATTGAGCAGCTGACAGTAGATTTAATGTGATATAAAAGATCTGACTTACTATACTATACTAACTATATGGTAAATGGTTAGCCCAGCACTCCATGAATCCTCTACTTTCCACAATTTTTAGGTAATCGTCACTTCACACACACTCATCTTTGTTTATCTCTTTTTACACTTTTTTGTTGTTGTTGCCATTTTTCATGTCAGAATGTGACAGATTAATGAAGAACAGCTGACGCTCCTGTCAGTCAACACTGAGGGCCACGTCATGACTGCATTCCAAGTCTTTTGGTCGTCCATGTTTATCCGTGTGTTTGGGGTAGAAGGTGTTAGAGCGTAAATCATCTTTGTCTCTGTGTGAGAACTGTTTAAACAGACAGTGGACAAAATAACAGACATATTGTTTTATAAGAAAATCAAAAAGCTCTGCAATGATGATATATTTTGACAGTTTAAGCCTTCGATGTAACCAGTGGAGGAATGACAGGTAATGACGTCTGTTTATAACAGTAATACTGGATATTTTTATGCAACAAATTAAAAAGTTGTCATTTGATCCACTGTTAATATCAAAGTGCAGCTTTAACCTGATGTGTACATGTCCATGTGATTTATGAGCGTTTATTTTGATGCATTAAGTAAATCGGCACTGTTAGTAAATGCATCGGTTGTTAAACCTGTGATTTTTTTGGCCACTTGGGGGCAGTGGAATTAAGTAGTTGGCAAACAGTTAATAGCTCATTTCTACATCCAGCAGTTACAGAGCAACATGATCATTCATGTGGAGTGGTGTTTGTGTCCAGAGTCCCTCTTTCAGCTCTGCTTTTGGTCTCCACCACCTCCTGAGGGAAATCTCTGGCTCTTCAGCTGTTAAATGCTGCACTGTGTTCACCAGCTGCTCTCTGACTGAGTCTGTCTGCTGTTTGCTGCTCAGCAGGTAGTGGACAGTCTCTGAAAACAGCTGCGGTGAGGCAGTGAGAGTGAACCAGAATGGTAAAGCTGTGGTTCAAATAGCTAAAAACAAACAGCTGAACCTCCCTATGAAGCGCTGTAAAACCGAGCGGAGCTGCAGTATCAGCTGATAAATCTAATAAAAAGTTCATTCTATGAGCACCAACTTTCACACTGTCACATTTTCATCACATAAAATACTGATTACAGCTCCTTTAACAAAAGGCAAACATGATGAACTTGAGCCGTATTGACTGTACAGATACCGAACTGTACGGCGTTTCTATTATTTTGTCCACCCCTGTAATGTGTGTGCGTATCCAGGTGTAGTTGTTGGTCTGTGGGCAGGAGCAGGATGGGATCACACAGAGAGGTGTGGCTCATTCCTGGACCAGAAAGGGGAGAGGGTGGGGGTGGGGGGTGGTTCCGGTATCTTGGTTGTGAAATTGGTGTGCTGAATATCTGACCCAGCCCCAGCAAAACACAGCAGAACACACACACACACACACACACACACACACCACACACACACACACACACACACACACACATACACACACACACACGCAGTCACACACACACGCTCAGTAACCAGGCGAGCAGTTAGTAACCAGATCAGGAGCTCACAGTCAGCAGTGAAGAGGGGAGGAAGAGGAAGAGGAGGAGGTGTTACCTCGCACGAGGAGCCCTGCGTCCGGTAACTTGGCACTATTTTGAAGGTGATGCTGCCTCGCATCTCCCTCTGTGGACACACACACAAACACACACATTGTGAGCTTCATCTTATCTTCAGTTCAGCATGTGACATTTCGCTGACAGACACAGTTCAGTGGAGATTAGAGCTGCAGCAACTGACAGCAAAAAGAATCTGCAGCTGTTTTAATAATCTGTTAATTATTTAAATCAAATGTCAAATGTTTGATTGTCTAGGAGATATTTTGGGGTTTTTTTGGTTGTACAAAACGAGACATTTAACAAGGTCCCTGTGGGCTCTAGGAAACGGTGATAGATATTCTTCACAGCCCAAACAAGTCACTGAGGAAATGCTTTGTAACTGAAGACGACTGAGAGTCTTTCTTAATGTCCATCGTATCGTCTTCGCTCTCTCTCCACCAGCATCAGAATCATGTCTGGGAAAATCACAAGCAGCAGGTGGTATCTCCGAGGACGCTGTAACGCTGACGTGTGGTGACATTTATGAAGAGGTGAAACTCAGTGACACCACAGTGTGCAGTGTCTAATCCCTGGTCCTCATTTTAAGGGGTGAGATGGCGGTCAGTTTACTGTCCAGACTGTCATGGTTGCCATGAAGGTGTAATGTTGCTGGCCAATGAGGCTCTGACAACAAACTTTGGATCTCAGAGTCCAGTGGAGATTCTTTGTGGGTGATCTATGTGTACCAAGGAGTCACATATACAGCCTAGCCCCTTAACACATTAACACACAGCCAGACACACACTCACCAGCATCTTCTGCAGCTGCTCGACAGTCTGGTTGGCCACACTGATGCCATTGATCTCCCTGATCTCATCTCCGACATGCAACGTCCCTGAAGGGAAACCAGAGAACAGAAAGGAGGGGGAAAAACAATGTGCCATCAAAGCTTTTTCCTCTTTACAGAGCTGCACTGTATCTCACTACCCTTTGTTGCTCTGTTTCCCCATCACAACGATAGCAGAGAAAAGCATCTATTTACCACATGATAAATCAGCTGGGGATTAATTAGCTGAACACTTCAGTCACAATAAAACAGCACACCATGTGTTACCTTCAGCTACAGGAGCAGAGACAAACCAGCTGCTGAAATGTCTCTTTACTTTTTGTTTCCTCGCTATGTGAAGATGAAGGAAGTTTCTCCATTTTACTGTAACGGCTCAAAACATCCCTGTCCTCCTTCTGCCTCATGTAGATTTAAATGAATATTCATAATAACAGTGAAATTGAGGAGGTGGAGGAGTTTAAATAGCAGGCCTGGGTTATAATGCCTAAAACCAAAAAGGACAAACTTGGATTTAAAGAGTTTAGATTCTGATTTGATTGGAATAAAGAGGGATATATTTCTACAGCAGACTACTTATTAATGAACTGAATCATATACAGTACACTGTGATATGAGGTATATATTTACTTACATTTATACTTGTATTGTTGTGGAGCTGTGTGTAAGTATTTATTTAATTTTCTCCTCCTGGGACATTACATGTAGACTGTGTGATGTGTGTATATTGTTCTGTTCGATGCTGGTGGGTTTACATACAGTGTTGGTTTATTGTTGATTAATGTGTCTGAATATTTCCATGAGGGATGGGTCACATAAACAAAATAAAACTATTCATTCAGTGATATTTGACTTCTTATTCCAACTGTAACCTACGTTTTAAACTGTTTCATGTTTCTCCTCTATGAGAGAAAAGGCCTCAGTGATGAAGGCAACAGGACCTAACAAAGTCCTAACAAAGTCAGATGTTGGAAAAGAGCCGTCTTACAATCACGGTCGTCCTTTATCATTGATCCTGCAGCTTCAGGCAAATTAGATTAGGTGAATTAGAGTAAAATTTAAGGCCAGTTCTACAATAACAAAAATCAATTTTGAGATTTAAAAAATGAAATGTCAAAAATAAATAAATAAATGAAATGCTACAAACTTTTTTTTGACATTTTAAGACTTTTTAAGGTCCTATTCTTAGATTCATTCATTTAATGCCTTTTAAGACTTTTGAAGGATCCGCAGGAGCCCTGTATATTCCAGTGAAAAAGGTATTAATAAAGACAGAAAAATGATATCATTTGACACCAGTAGTGGATGAGCATACATGAAACAGTCAGACTGAAAATAGGTGATCTCAGGTGTGCTATCAGACAAGGCTGTGTTTTAATTAATAACACTGAGAGGAAATCATGACTTCCTCTCTCCTGTGGCGGCAAATTACACATTTTACTGAGCACGTTTCTCTGTCCACATTTAGTTCAGCGACCTGAGTCATATTTATAAAGTACTCATGGATGGAAAGCGTACCTTGTCTGTGGATCATGCCTCCGTGCATTATCCTTGCAACGATGCAGTGGTTTGAGTCGTTCATCTTCAGCGTGATGCCCTGCACAGATTAACACACAAAGACACACGCATCTGGAATCAGTGAAGGAGACGGCACACGAGGTCTTAACAAAAAGCTCCAGAGTCATCTCAGTCTAAACATGTAGAAACTGTGAACCATTGGCTCGTCCGTGTTCTTCTGGAACTGGACCAGACGGACTCTGGTGACGTTCTCCAGGTCCATGTCTCCGTTGGTGCTCTCTGGGGAGTCTCCGTTCAGGTAGGGCGAGGTGGGTGGAGGGGTCACCCTCAGAGCCTCGTCACTGTAAACCTCGTGGGCCACCACGTCGTGGGCCTGCAACAAGGCCTGTGGTCACACAAGGAAAACATTAGGATGAGTCAGAATGAGGCCTGGACAGTGACTTACCCCGAGGTCACTACTGTTACGAATCCTTTTGAATTTCATTCAAACGACATCTCAGCTTCAGGATCACTGTGATGGTTCAGTGTGAGAGGGAGAGTGGTCCTCTGTCGTTCCCTCTCTGCTCCCTGAACACCTGCTGTTGCTCTGTGTACCTGAGCAGGTTCCATCTCCCTCTGACTGAGTGAGAGTCAGCAGCTCAAACTGCTGGAATCAGACCCAGAGAGTTCAGACTGATGCTGAACTGTAGATCAGTTAAAGAGACTTAGAGTCATTAAAACCAGAGTTCATCTCTGAGATCCAGGAAACTGACGCAGAGACCAAGAGTCAGAGACAGAGTTTGGAGTTTGTTACAGCCACAACACTTCCTGCTCCAGAAGGAGAAGGGCATCATGGGTAATATACAGTGTTGGGCCGTGTTTCAGTTGAGTGGGACTACACAGTCGTTTGTTTTCTGTACATGAAAAGCATGGTGGCTGCAGAGGGCGCTGCTGCTCAGTGACATTACATTTTGTTGCTTTAAGTTGAGCTTTTTATCATTTGCAAATTATAAATGTCTCCAAGTCAAAGGTCCATTTTTACAGATCTGTGATCAGCTGTTGTTGGGTGAGAAGGCAGAAATAGTGCAGTTTTTAGTTGTAGATACTAAATGAATCAACATTAACATTAATGAAGCCTAATTAGTGTGGACAACCCGTAGCTCCGACCTGAAAATGAGCTGAGCGGCAGAGGAGCTGAAATATTGATTGTTCTGACACAACACGCTGACTTTTACAGCTGATTCTTCACTTGATCCAAAACACAACTCTGGGCTTAATGAGCTCCACATATCGATCTGATGCACAGTCTCTGTTGAACTACAAAAACACAGTTCACTGGTGGTGGTAGAGAGATGTTACAGAGTGATGTGTCTTTTCACTCACAGACAATCTTGGAGCGAGCTCATTAACCGACAGATTAAAGTTTCACTGGACAAGTTATTTAATTAATTTGAACTAATTACAGCTTAAAAACATCTTAGGTGAGCTGCTGACGTTACCGAGTAACAAGTTAACAAGTATTTTACCGGAAACTGGATCCAAAATGGAACTGGACCATACAACAACTTGTCTTTTTTTCATGTTGATTAATGTGTTTTTAAGCCTCAACAAGGCAACAGCAACAAGTGTTTGTTTTTTAAGTTATTTTGGCCTTTATGTGATAGGACAGTAAAGAGAGACAGGAAATGGGGAGAGAGAGTAGCAGGAGTGACGTGCAGTAAAGGTCGAACCGGGGACTCACTGCTCAGAGCACTGAGGCCCTCGCGCCACACACACACTAACCATTCAGCTATCGGGTCATTCACAACAACCTATTATATCCTGTGATGAGCAACAACGTTATGCTACATATATTTACACACTGCTACTGGCAGTTGTATTTACTTTAATGTGAACTCTGACTGGAGAGAGAGGCAGGCGTTGCTGCTGAGGCCAGTTATCGAGCCTGGCTGTAAGTGTGACTGCTGCACAGATTCTGTCTTTCTGTTTCCTTTTCAAACTGGTGGAAAAGGATTGTGATGTGTCCCATCCTCATCTGCACAGGTCGCTGCATCTTCTACAGACATACATAAATCAGCTTCAGAAACCCAAAGCACTGATGTTTTGTGAGATCTTCACTGCAGTCTCCTCAAATTATACAGATGTCTGACTCATATTTATATTTCTATCAATGTGTGTCTGCTATGTGACCATAGTGCTGTAGCACGATAGCGAGCAGTGAAAAGCGATTATGACTGACTCAAATACAAAGCAGATACAGTGATTGAAACCTGTAATTGTAATTGTGGGATTTTTTTTGTGATAATTATTTTTGAGATACTCAAAGTACATTTTGAGTATTTTATGGCAGTCAAGCTACACAGAGAGCAAGACATCACTCTCCAGTCAGACCACTAACAGAGCAGGAGGGATTTACATCACAACACCGTCTGCCTCTCTTCTCCGTCATAGTTTAAGGTATTCCCCGTTTTCCTCAGGTGCCTTTAGTCTGCAGCCCCCTCTGTCTGTCTGAGTTAAAGCAGCGCGTCTTGTGTAGCTGGAAAAACCCGCCGGTGCCTCACACCCACAGTGTTCGACTCTACTTCTGACAGCTGCAGAAGCCCCCTGAGTGGCACTTTAACAAACCGGTCTGAACTTCAGAAGACAGCAATCAAACCTCAACAAAGGGGAAACCTGTCACTGTCTTCCCTCAGCGACACACACACACACACACACACACACACAGAGCCAAGGAGGGAGAGCAGATCAGAGAGGCAGCGACATGAAGGTAGTGGCAGAGTCTCTAACTCTCATGTCAAACTACATCACACACAAAAAGAAACTTCATGTTCCAAGACATACAGGAAGTTAAGATCGTGCAAGTGTGTGTGTGACTGTGCCCTAATGAGGGCAGGGTGAAGAGGTTAACTAACCCCTCCATGCTCTGTGGGTGTGCTGGAGTGAGTACGAGAAAGCAAAAGTAAAGAAAAAAAGCAAAAAGCAAAGATAAGAAAGAGAGTGAGATAATAAAAACAGCATGAGAGGTTGAAGATCTTCAGATTAACTGATTCCTCACTTCAGTTCTCTGAAGAGACAAACTTTGTTGTAGTTTCTGGCCTGTGTGTTCAAATCATAAACAAGATCATATAAATTTACACAGATCCTATTTTTGGTACAGCTGAGCAAAAGAAAAAGTCATCGTGCAGCTGTGTGTGTGTGTGTATGTGTGTGTGTGTTAGCATAAAGATTAGAAGCAGGGGGAACAGCTACCTGCTCTTTACTAATTCAAAAACACCTCTACATTTTACCAACTAATTAACTAACAGATCTGTTTCCTGACAAACACCATGTAGGAGTTTTTATTCTAGATGTTTTCATTATTTCAACTAGATTTAGATTTAAGTATTTTCTTTTACTAGTTATTTTATTTTTTATTTACTCACTTTAACAAGTTATTATTAATCTGATGCAACAGCTCAGCCATACATTCTGCCTGTACAGAGGTAATTCTGTTCAGTATTATACTGAGAGGTGTTTCTAATGTTCTGCTCAACACATTTACAAACATGAAACACATTTCAGTAGAATGCTGTCCAGTACAACCACCACCCACTATGACTGCAAGAATAAAACAGAAATTATAATGTGATTCAAAATCTTTTCCACAGTCAAACCAGACCTACAATCATTTATTAAGTATGTTCATCTATTGTATCTATTGTAATTTTTATCACATTTTTGTCAGTAATTTCCAGCTGTGTAACTCCTAGTAATATGATTAATTAATTAACATGATATGGACCCACGTGTGGATTACTAAACAGGCCAATGGGACCAGGGGCTGGGCTCTAGAGGGTTCAGGTGGACCCGATGGACCAAAACCAAAGTTACAGAGCTCAGTTAAAAGATGAAAACAACCAGAGAGGCACAGCCATGTTGTTTGTAGCTGTTGTTATTTGTGTGTATTTCAGTCATGGGGTCTTATATAGGAGGCGTGGTGGGTTCAATGTCCCATGACGCATCTTTAAATGAACCCAGATAAGTGGCAGGATATTGATGGATGAATTAACCAATAAAAATAAATGAAAATAATAACTGACTTGTTAATGTGAGTTTCCTAACAACTGTCTCCCAACCACCACTCATAAGTAACATGTTTGTCTACGGCAGGAGAGAAAAATTATTACAGGAGCAAGAGCTCTGTGAACGAAATGTAAGACTTTTTGATATCTTAAGTGTTTTTTTGAGGGAAATGAATTTAGTCAAGACCAGCAGATTCCCTGTAATTAAGTGACATGGGAGCAGTAGGCAGAGCAGCATGCGTCTGGGACAGTCTATATATACACATGTATGTATTTTTCTTTTTCTTTTTTAACCAGAGCAAGCGAGGCAGCAGGAGCCTCTCCTCGTTCTCTGTTTGCTTTCTTACCAAAGGAAAATAACCCACAAGAAACCACAAAAACTTCTGAACTGCAACAAGGACAATGGATTTGTTTTCCCTGTGCACTGTTCATCTCTTCACTACATCAGTGGTCTCTTGGTTTCATGTTTACGCTCAGGTGATACGCTCAGCTGAGCCTTCTCAGCTCCAGCTACAAGTTTACTGTAAGACATGAGTGGATTCTATCTTCGTATCGGTTGGAAAAAATGCCAGAAATTCATTTGTGGGGAAAAAATCCTTAATGGGTATAAAGTTTTTATTCCAATGAAAACACTGGGACCATGAAACTATTCAAATCTGATGAAACGCCGTCTCACTTGAACTCAGAGGAATGTAAAACACGATGGTGCCTCTTTTCCGCCCTCCCTCTGTCACCTGGCGCTCTCGTAGCGCGACGAGGGAGCCAGGCCTCTGACCCGACACAGCACATCACATCAGACACGCCTTACTGACCTCCATCCACACCTCCACCTTCATTCCCCCCTTCACAGCCCGCTCCCTCTCCTAACATCCATCTTGTTGACCGACCTTTTCTCATTTGATGCAGTTTTTTTTTCCTTTGTCTCCTTTTGTTCAACGTATCCCCTCCCTTACATCACACTGCCCCCCCCTCTGATGGTCTGTCTACTTGATATTGAGCAGACCATTGATCAGAGGCAGATCAGGTGCATTAATGTGATAGGATTAGCAGGGGGAGGCTGCTGACAGCCCTCAAATGACTTTCTCTTGACTGGATTAACCCTGTTCAGAGACATGTTAAGTTCAAAAGGTGAATTTAAATGTCAAACAAATACCAGAACCAAGTATATCTGTTTCCACATTAATATTGCTTTGGGTTAAGTGAAAGGAGCATGATGTAGAAAATAAAGCTGCGACTGACTCAGACTCATGTCTCTTCTCTCTCTCTCTCTCTCTCTCTGCAGCTCTCTAACCTCACACAGAGTGAAGGCAGAGGAAGTTGGATCGTCCAGTAAAATGTATGTAAAGCACAGAGATACAGGGATTCAGTGTTTGATAAGAGGCCTCCTGCACCTGTCTGAGAAGTATGACGGAGATGTGTGTGTGTGTGTGTGTGTGTGTGTGTTTTTGGACTCACCATGAAATGTGGCTGGGTCAGTATCCGTCTGAGTTCTTTAGCTTCGTGGTTCTCTGGGTAGCAGGAGATCTCTTCCAGTACCTGAAAGACGTGGAGAGATATACAGCGGTGTCAAGAGTTTGGTGAAAGATCACATATCCAAACACACTCACACCTGAGCACCAACGGACAGCGTAACGAGAGTGACCCGACAACCTCACAATCCCCCTCAAACTTTCCCTGACTCCACCTCCTACAGCTTCACAGCCAATGTGAGACCAACTCCAGAGGCCACTCAACAAGTCAAGGAATCCGGTCAAGGATTCCCCCCCCCCAGGCCTTCCTCCTCCTGCCCTTTTGACGTGACGTGGTTTGATGTCAGCTCCAGTTATGTTGCGCCTGACTGGTGAATGTGGCATTGTAGAGGTGAGGCCTCTGCAGGCGGGTGGAGGGTGGGTGTCTGTGTGAGCAGGACTGAAACCTACACTGAGGAGCTGTGATACACTCTTTTCCTCGAGTGTACCTGTCAATCAGCAGGGTGTGTAGTTTATATGTGTGTGTGTGTGTGTGTGTGTACAAACAGCTATTCATTATCTGTAAACTGTAATAGTCACATGTTACACGCAGGAGCCTGCACTCAGTGGCATATCAAAACCACATGCTGCAATACACCAGCAGCCGAGCAGCACTCACAGGCGGTCGGATGAATCTCCATGAGAATCTGTGTGGGCGTCCCTGTCAGAAGCTGACATTTTTCAGGAATCCTGTGGGTCATGTGATTCCCATGGGATCCCAAAGTGATGGGAATCAATTTCACTGCTCATCACATGACTGGGATGGGAGTAATAATCACAATAGTCAAGTTTTGAATGGATGAATAAACAATATGTTATTATGAGGGTGAAGACGCACGGTGCAGCCATGTTGGAGGAGTCAATGAGAGCGATCTGCCATTCACCCTGGCAGACCAGCCAAAAAACACAACACAGGAACGGGAGGGGACAGAGCGATTCTTCTGGGATTGGGACAGGACAGGATTACTTTTATGGGAGTGGGCAGGGACGGGTGGAAATCCACTCCCATGTCACCCTCTAGTTCTTCCGTCTAATCTGTTGTGTCAGTCCCTCCTACGAGGACACACACTGTGCAGGTGCTCCTCCAAGCACACTTGAAAAAAGGATAATAAGGAAAACTATGCGTCCATGGTGTCTGTGTGTCCGTGTGCCCGTCTGCAAGGGGTCAGGGGTCAATGAGGAGCGAGCATCGGCACCTGGTTTAACATGGGGGGAGCAACCATGGAAAGGTGAAACTGTAGTTTGAAACAAATTTCCTGCATTTCTACACCACCTAACCTCTTGGATTAAATCAAGAAACTGGTCCAGATTAGAAAACAAAGGATGTATCAAGAACAGAATATAACATGGATCAGGACAGGAAATGATTTTCAGAGGAACGGCTGTTTCATCTCTGAAATCATATTCATAAAAATATTATGTAGCCTAAAATGGTGGAAGGTTGCAGGCTACTAGGCCATCGTCAAGGTCAAACTAGGACAATTTATCGAAAGGAACACAATCATGCATCATAATATGATTTGGATAATTAAACCTGGTTAAACAATGTTGCTCTGTTCTCAGTTCTCACAAAGATATCTCTGAAGTCTGACAATACAACAAAGTATCTAATCCACACTCAGTTATCACAGTTAGCATCACTGTCAGAGTTTTAATGTTGTCCAGGAATGAATAATCAGAACTTAAGTAGATTATTTTAACCTACATTACCTTAAATTAATGCATAACTCAGAGGTGACTTTTGCTTCTTAAGACTTAAAAGGAGCCATTTTAGTCTGTAGGAGTTTAAACAGTTTAAATAAGTCACTTTCCACTGCTGACCATTGGACTGTTCAGACATTTTGGCGCTGAGTGGCACATCTCCGCTCTACCTGTCGTCCCTGATCAGTCAGAGGCTTTTTGTGGGTTGTAAAAATGAGACGTTCCAAGCATCTAAGACACGAAGGGTCCAGGACACGTGAGCAGCAAACAAGATGCTTCCTGATCCGATCAGGCCCTCAGTCCGCTCCAATCTGAACCAACTTATTATATTGCTTTTGTCAGTAGCTGAAATTAGATATGACTGAAAGGAAGCAGTTTTTCTTAATTTCACTTCTCCTCAGTCCAAACCTCCAATACCTTAAGACTTTAAAAGCCACACCAACTAACTTGGCCTTATGCTCTACTCATTAGTATTGTGAACATGGCAGTAGTGTGGTGAGGTCTTACATATTCCAGATGTTTCAAAGCGCCACTTGCTTCGTCTTGGGAGGAGCTCTTTAAGTGGAGGAAGACACAGGAAGAAGAGTTACACAGGCTGTCGACTGTCCTCGTCCCAGAGAGCTCACAGGTGAAAGTTTAAAGGTCAGTGATGAAGGTCAGTGAAACTCTGCCCCCCCACCTTTGATCAATGTCAGCCAATTTAAACGGACTGTGAATCAGGGGAGGGGTTGTGAGATTAGTATCTACAGCCAAAGTGAAAATGTCTCTCCCAAGAAAGATTAGTCTGAACACTAACAACGTGTTCAGCTGGAAAAGGTTCGGAAAAAAGGAAGAAGGTGTATTAGTGCAGTCAGGAGAGAAAAAGCTTTGTTGGAGGTTTGAAGCACCTTATCACTGCTCTGTTAGACCAGAGACCCACAAGAGTCCATGAGAAGCTGCAGTCTGATTAGTTCAAAGCATTTTGGGGTGAATCAGTAGAAACGCAGGGCGGGGTGTGGAATTGGTCCCTGAAGGCACCACTGAGATTGAATGATGAGTTAATTTGAGGTGAAACTGTATTGAAGCTGTTATGGGCCAGTATTCCCACAGCATCTCAGAATTGTACTTGTTTAAAGTTTACTTGGACTAAAAAGGAAAGACAATCAACACTTTTTCAGACTTGTCTTTTTGATTCAAACTCCTAATGGCAGGAGAAGATTGTGAATACAGATTTAAGTTTTTCTCTTAAAATACTGTCAGGCTATTCTCAACTGTCTCAGTTCCTGGTTAGTATAGATTTAATGCAAACATCATGATCAAAGTAGGTCTGTAAGTCACGTGTGTCTGGATTATTTCTTCACAACATTATGACGCAATTATAAACTGGAAGAAGTAATAAGAGCTTCCTGCCAGTGTAACAACTGATAAACTCATTTATCGGCAGAGTGGACACAATTTTCCACCATCACAGGCAAAAAGTTTTAATCCAATCAACATCTTTGAAGAAACTTCCCGTAAAGCATTTTACTTTGTGTATTCCCACATCTCAGAGATTGTGTTCATTTCCTCTATCATCCACCGTCTGCTGGGAGCTCAGAGGTAGATATGATTACTTTCTTTGGTATAAAAAGCTGACAAAATGATTTTATTGCTGTGTTTGAAAACAGCAACTCTCTACTCTGATGCCTGAAAAACACAGTATGGCTCTGGTCTGAGTTTAGTGTAGTGGAGTGTGTGTAAAGCTTGATTCTCTGTGGAGAAAACTAATAAAAGAAAGTCTGTAACTATGGGACTAAAATGCTGTTTCACTCCATCACACCCGAGCAGACAGTGCTGCATCTGTTGTGGCTCCATCCTCGACTCTTGATCCATTAAGTAGGAAAATGTGAACCACACTGTACGACCAAGACGTGAACGTCTCGGACACAGTGTAACAGAGTTGTGTTAATTAACCAGGTCTCTTTGACATGAACCAAAGCCACATAAAACAGAGCTCCGCTTCCCTAAATGGCTTTCCCTGTCTTAACAGCGCTGGGATTTAAGACGCCAGACCTCATCCACTCCCTCACAGTCCAGACTTTTTTTTAATTGCTCCCACATCAACACATGCAATGCAAACACGGCTGTGTTTTGTGTAGCAAGCACACACAAATACACTCATGGCACACACACCACTGAACCATGTTTCCCCTCACACACACTCTTTCCTGCTCGTGGGAGAGGTAAACACATAAACCCAAACTAACAATGTGTGTGTGAATTCATCACAGCCGAGGTCAGACCCAGGAGACCAGAATGCAACTCTCCATAAGAAAGGAAAACCATACTAACAGCCAACAAATACACTGTTGGGGAGTGTGTGTGTGTGTGTGTGCTACATCCAGCAGTATCTCTAATGAGGAAGGTCAAACACAGAAGCCTGAGATTTTTATTAAACAGCTCTGTGTGAACATCCAGCGTGCTGCACTCACAGCACAGATCCTCAAAATAAACCTCAAGAGGTCACTGAGGTTGATCTCAAAAACTGGATCTAAATAACTGAGTTATCATTATTATGATTATTATTAACTGCTTAGTCTGATGTCGGCTTCCTCCAGGTGACAAAGACATTAAAGCAAACAGTGATAGACAGCAGGTGAGCAGAATGATTGACAGCAGTGAAGAGTTAAGAGCTTCAGAGGGATTAATGCAGCCTGAGCACTGACAGAAGGTGTGAGGTTGTTCAAGAGAAAGGTTTCAATCAAATTCACTGTTGTCACATGACAGGAAGAGGAACAAGACAAAGATGAAGCAGATCTGCTCTGGTAATACAGCTGTGTGTTATTTTCGTGTCTATGCAAAGTGGAGATTAGTGTGACAGTGAGTGTGTGTTTGACTCACCTCTTTGGCTCTCTGCACTGCATCACTCGGGGGGTTTCTGATCTGTGGGGACGACTTGGTGTTGATTTTATCATAAAGCTGAAACAAAAGATAAGAATCAGTCAGACAGTGAAACTGTGAGCAGAGCAACACAAAAGACCTTCCACACTGACGTCAACATGATCAATACCACGTCTTTAACGGCTGACTGAGTTTGTCAGATCATGTAAAACTCGGCTGCTCGGCTGATGTATAGACGGGCTAACTGAGTGTCTTTCTATAAAAAAAAAAGAAAAAGAATAATAATAATAATAATAAACATTCACATACAAAAGCTGCCGTAGAAGAACTTTTGATTTAGATCAGTCTGATCAAGGAATGTCACTTTATTTTATTTCACTCTATCTGATGTTTTTTCATGAAAGATGATGCTAAAGCAACACAAAGATGCCTGTTTTTTTTATTGTTATGATTATCTTAGAGGAAGCTTTGTAGCTGCATGAGGCCAAAGTAGATAACAGATTTACAAATCCAGTCAGAATAGAGACCTGTTGAACAAACTGCTCACCCAGCAAACACAGGTCAAATACATGAATAAATGAATGTTTTATTTATTAGTTACAGATGATTCTTTTCATTATTAAAAACTGATGAAAAATAGAAAAAAAACATAATAATTTGAAAATATGTTGTTTTGTCCCAGGTCTGATTGTTTTATTTAATGTCCTGCCTTTTACCATGAGGATCTGCTTATTATCTCCTGCTTTTTAATAACTTGATTTAAGTTTATTTACAGCGATGGTGAGGTGAGAGGTGAAGGTTTTTTACAGGTGTGTACCGATAACAGAGATAAAAACAGAACCAAACAAAAGAAAAGCAGACGGAGGTGGACAAGCCCAAACAACCCTGCAAAGTGTTGATGACCTATACAGATATCCTAAAAACGTATTGTCTAAATCTGATTGGTTTGTTTTCATACTCAGAGGATCACTGGAGCGTAAGCAGCAGCAGAATTCCATCTTCTTTCCCGAGAAATTTCACTTGAAAATTTCTGTTTACTGTAAACTGTGTTAACCACAATGACTCTTTGGCTGTGTGGAAACATAATCTGATATAAGCAATTTATTACTTTAAAAAGTCAAGTGGAAATGTGGTTAAAAAACAAAGCAACAAGCCTGATTTATTCTCCAATTCTCTTCAGCTCTCTCACTCTATTTGGTTTAGAGCGTCAGAACCGCTTTTTCTGTTTTATTCTTTTTCCTTAACATCTAACTGTTAACAAAAAGGAACTGTTCTTTCATCACTCTGAACGAAGGACAACAGACACAAGGGCTCTGTTAGCAAGAATCCCAGCTGACTAATAAACTGCACTGACTAGACCGGCTTGTATAAGCCCAGTCAGAGACAACTGTGGGTGTTATTTAAGAGGTTGTATGTTTGTAGACAAAATGGCCCTGAAACACAGTCTAAATAAAGGCAGCAGCTGTACGCGCAAATCAAAGCAGAGCTCAGCTTTCTGAAAAGATGCAGACAGCCTTGGTCAATTAAAACAACTATTATCATATTCATATTCAAAGAAAAAGTGATGTTTGATGAGCAACCTGTTTTTCTTTAGTTCAACCTGCTGCACTGTACGTACGCAGGGAGTCATGCATAATGTGCACACACACAAACATTCACACAGAGAAACACTGAGAGTCACAGACAAACACAGCTTTTGTGCCAGACAGTTCAATGCAACTCAAAGACCCAACATTCCTCTGCTTCCACTCTCACGCTAACAACAACAGCAGCACTGGACGTGTGCTGGTGGACATCATCGTGGGGTATAAATAGCAGCAACAACAAAATTATTAAAAATATATTGTCAATTGCATTATCTACATTGGAGTATTTGACAGCAAAACACTGCTGGTTTTCAGAGAAACTACACCGTACAACATGTTGTTAGACAGCAACAGCTGAAACAAGGTGCTGAACACATGGCGGACACTGAGCATTTTGCTACTTATTTCAGAGTCCATATTAACAGGTTAGAGCAGCCACACACCTTCCACATGCACAGTTCCCAACAAAAACAGACAAGGAAGAGATTTGTTGATGGTCATATTAACATCATAACAGGAACATTACATAAAACTGACACCTTTCACTGTCACTGGAGGTGAAGGGGAGTAGTTTTCTGGTGCACCTTACCTCTGCCTCTCTCACAGAGTAAACTGAATTCATATTAAAACAAAATCAATCATTCTGATGCTGATGACCATTATCAAAGGCAAATTTGTGCTTTTGTGCTTGGTTGTGCGCACGAAAAAGAAAGTTGCTGAGTGAAGAATGAGCAAAGTGTTAGCTTTGAGAGAGAGGAGTATCGATTCTGCTAATTTTCTCCCCATGTACACCTGGTCAGTCACTGTGTTAGGTGGGCCCCTAAAAACTGCCATCAAGGGGAGTTTCAGACTCCTCTATGATATGTTAAGTGATTAGTTTGAAGTACACTGATGTGTTTAGTGGTTCATTACTGGGCGTCCTCTCACCAGACAAAACAGAGATAAGGGTTATGATTTCCTTCATATATGAGTATCTGTTATTACTGAGTAACATCCTGAACTTAGGTCACATGATGACACCTGAGTCAGCATCACTGGCAGAAGAGGCTCATGTTTAAATGTACAATATACTGGATGCCTTCAACATATTTTATACATAACTCAGTGCACATGAAATCAGGTCCAATGTTTGGATGTTAGTATCTGGAGAATCACACAGCTTATTTGCTTTTCCAGTCATGGATAATTATGTCATGGTGTCTGAATGTTCTGTGCACATGTTTTTGACATAAACAAAGACCTTCTAATAAAATCTTCATATCAAAGATACATGTGGATTGTTAGTGTTGTTTTTAGGAAAAGTTCTACAAGAATGAACCACTGTGGTTTCTATTACAGCTGTGATGCACTGGAAAAACATATTCAAATCATCAGCTAACACAGTTAATGCGTTAATTGTAAAACACATTTGGTATATTTCTGTTTAGTGATCCATTTGTGTAATTCTCTAAGAGGCCATCCAGACAGACGAGGAGACACGGGTTTGACCTGAAAGCTGGACTGACGAGGTCCAGCAGACAGAGGGAGGGAAGACAAATAAAAGAGCCTGTGGGTACATGTCTGTATGAAAACGTGTATTTCTGTTAACACAACAGCTAATGAGCAGTGCAGAGGAGGAACAGGATGCAGTGGGTTAACATCTGAAACGACTACAGTGACAATACGCAGAAAACACACCTCTCAGGTGTGCATCTGCACCCCCCCACCTTCATGAACAAACTCTCTCAGAAAGACAAACTTAACACACTCATCAGGAAGTCGTTAAAAGAATAGTGAAACAAAGCAGAAAGCCTGAGGGTTGAATCATACTCAGTGTGAGCGAGTGTCGCCTGCAGCTACTGAGCATATATACATGTTTACATACATGTTTACTGCACCCTTGTCCTTGTGCTTTTGTTGAAAGTGAAACAGACTTGAGCTGACCTGTGTGGTTCTATTTGAAAACAAACTAAAAGATGCACAGATTCTGCAGCCCACATCTGAACAAACTGCATATGTGATAAATAAACTTTAATATTTACAGGTCAGACGTGCAGAGAAAAGCACATTTGTCGCACAAGCATGACTACATTACACCTCTGTGGTTGCGGTTGTTATGTGCCAACAGCCACAACAATGAAGTAGCAAGTCTCATTCTAAGATGAGAAACAGTATGATATCTTGATTTCCTATTAGTGACAAGTAGATTCAGACATAATTTCCTTGAGGGCAACTTATTACCCTGCCTCTTTTTAACTAAAGAAGCCTGAGGAGCTTCGGAAACTAGAACATGAGGGAAAAGATACAAATGCACTTGACTAAAGCGCCTCATTATACATGTCAAACGCCAAAAACACACACGGGGGGATGCTGGGCTGACTTTAAATTAGCTTGAGGCATCTCTTGACAAAACGCTCTTCTTGCAAACACATCAGAGAGAAAAACGGGAAGAAAACACACTCACCCAGGAGACGGTAAGTGGTTTGTCAGAAAAAAGCAGCCGACAGAGTGCAAACGAGACACAAGTTATCTGAGGCAGACGGCTCCATCCGCTCAGTGCCTACAGGATTTCTGGTTTCCTCTGTGTGTTTCAGTGGTGTGTGTGTGGAGGCTAGTTTCAGACACAGGCACAGATAGTGATGGAGGCTGCGCTCGCTGTGAATGGCACGAAGGCCCCACAATAGAAACCATTGTTCCTTCACGGTCTGAGGCTGGGCTGCACTCTTCTGTCGCTTTCTGACACCCCCCACCCTCCTCCCCCTCCTCTCAGAGCAGGGGTGTGAAACTGAGGCTGAAAAAGAGACATCTGCAGCTCCAGGCTCCCACTGACACTGCTGCACACACACACTTGGCAGATCTACGTGTCCTGAAGCCCACTTTAACCTATTCAGTCTCCAGCAACTGGGAGGGCCTTGAACACAACACACACCTGTCTTTAAAGATACCTTTTCCTCAGCTCCCTCAAGTGTTTTCATTTCAGGCTCTTAAGATTAATTTGTTTCTTTCTAAAGCTCATCAAACCGCTGTTCCTGCAGTATCTTACTGATAGTGAGATGAGCTGATGTTTGGAAGAACACGTGTTTGATCCACAGAGCCACTTCTGAAGGAGAGGGTGAGGAAAGTGAGGTATTTGTCCCACCCCCCCCTTCAACAACTATTGAAACGTTTTAACCTCCTGAGACTGAGATTCACACAGGCCAACAGCTGAGACTCTGTTCCTACACACTGAAGAGTTACGTTCAACAATCAGAAGGATTTTATATGTGTTGTATTGTTGTTGTGTTTTATACACTGCTGACTTTTACTTTAGACAGTCAAATAAATCCACTGTCCCCATACGCCCATTTTTTTTCAAAACCACTTCCTGTTCAAAGACATGGTTTAGTTTTGATACTAATCAGGTCCTACTGATCCCAAACAGCAGGAGAAATTAAAAATTCATACTCAATCAACACATGGGTCTCAGAGGAGGTGAAATGTCTTCGAGAACCACACGCGAATCGTGTTACTACGACAACACAGCAAAAAAAAAAAAAAAACAACACAGCAAAAAGTAGTTAAACTGATCCAGAAGAGAAAAAAAAGCTCAGTTAAACAGTGACTCGTGATCTTTCCAGGTTCCTGCTGCCACCTTATCATCAAGTTCAGCTCGTATGTCTGTATTCCTTTTTACTCCTGTTGTAGGCATCAGACCAAGGGTTGGTATTTAATGTCACTGTCTGTGCTGCTTGAGTTTCAGAGATGCTCGGGAAAATGCAGCTTGTGTGGACGCCGCCACACGACTGGATCAATAAAAGAGCTTTGCTACTGAAAAGCAGTGAAATTACTGCTGTTTGTACAGAAACACCATGACCTGGATGACTGAGAATCTTCACAGACACAGAAAAAGCAACGTTAACTTCAGGAGTCTGATCTTTTTTGATCGTCTGTGGCTTCTAAAGAGCTTTTGTGAACTAATCTGATCCTGTCACAATCTCATCCTGTAACCACACAACAATGTGCATCATGTACATCCTGGGGACAGCCCCCACAAAGCATCAGGGGAAAGCCGGGGGGGGGCTCTCATATCAAGGCCTCAGTGGAGGAAGACACATCTTGGTGCTTTTTAGTGCAACCACAGCCAACTGCAGCTGTTATGAACCAGGAAGCTGTTGTTTAAACTCTGTATGAACTTCATGAAGATGGATTTTGCTGAGAAGCAACTGATTACAACGAAATGTTCTTAAAAGGACAGCTTTATCTGTGCTAAATACCAAACCCCTTTCTGGATGCTGTATATTTATGTGAGTGCTACAAAATATTGAATCCCTTATGAAACTGAGAAAAGAGGGAAAACCTGTGAGTACTCCACTCTGAACATGAACATACAGTATATTCATTGTGGATTTCCATTATTCACTGTTGTAATCGTGCTGTGTCCTGCCAACAGATCTTCTGTTTAAAACCCAGAGACACAAAACACAGAAGGAGAGAACAGAATAAACAACAAGGATTGAGGAAAGGCCTAATAAGAGCACAAAGAGACAAAATGATGCTCTCAGACAAACTGTACTGATCTAAAATGCTCTCTGACCTCTCTTGGGATTCTCTGACTCAGTATGGTGCTGATGTGGTGAACCAGTTGTAGGTCAACAGACTGCTGCCGAGACCTACAGCTCATCTCTCTCTGTCAAACATCCCTGAGTCACAGAAACGAGCAGCGACCGGCCATTAGTCAAGTTCACCGTCTGCACCCTGACGCTGTTTGTGTTTAACACACACACACACACACACACACACACACACACACACACACACACACACACACAAAGACGAATCAGGGGAGGAATTTAATGACACATCTAAAAACAACGTGACCTTTTTACATTGCCCCTGGAGAAATGAGCATCCTCGTGTGTGTAGGTGGAGGGAAGCTATTCGTGCCTTATATACTGCATGAAACACAGAAATCTTATTTAGGACTCTATTTTAATCCTGAAGCTGCAAAATTCCACGTCATGTGTAGCTTCACAGTAAAGTTGAATCCAGCAGCACCTGCTGTTTATTCCTAACAGGTCTCAAACTACTGCCTGACAGACACTTTCCAAAAGCCCCCCACATTTGAAATATTTATTCTGAAGCAGGGATTCAAACCAAAAACAGCCTGTGTGGGGGTGTTGTGCTGTTTAAGGTACCAGTGAGACAATGAAAGCTGCAGTTGGAGCAACAACTGAATACGTTAAAGGTTTATGAGATGTCAAAACAGTTTGTTGTAGCAACTATTTTATGTTTTGTCACAACAGTTGCAAGGTAAACAACGGATATACAGTGTTCATGTTATGTTTTGCTGAAGCCCGTCTGCAGGGGAGCAGCTTTGGAGCGCATATAGCTGAAATATCCTGTGTGGCCTCCAGATACTTAGTGTGAGACAGCCACAGGCCTGCCAGCACTTATGGCTTCTTAAAAAAAAAATCTTTAAGCTCTTGTACTGTGGCATTGATAATTTTAGCTGTTTACAGAGGATGCGCTCACAGTTCTGCATGATCTCTAGCTCTAGCTCTTGCGTGGTGTGTGTGCATTTACTGAAGGTTTCTTTGGACAAAAGTATCTGATGAATGAACGTAATGTAAAGCCTTGAAGGATCAGAGTCAGTTAAAGGGACACAGAGATGAATCTTTCTCGGGTCATCCTTCAACAGCTTGATCTGAACATGAAGTGCTGTGTTACAAAGCTAAAGTAAATTTTACCTGAAAGCTCATTTATGTGCACAATCTAATCTGCAATACAGTGACTGACATACAGCAACTGTTACATGCAGCTACTGACTCTGCCGTGGGCTGCAATCAAATTAGTACAGTAGTGCATTTAGTGGTGGTGCATTTTTGCCTTTAGTTTATTATACTTAAAACATTAGACTGCGGTTAGTAAGCTAATAACACTTCTGCTAACACTGTGAGCAAAGCATTTCTTTTTTACACGACCCAGGATGTCACAAATAGAAACATTAAAACATTTAAAAAGTTGTGGTACACCAGTCTGAGGTGTGAACACTGACATCTGTGTCTGTGTGTGTGTGTGTGTGTGTGTGTGTGTGTGTGTGTGTCTGGACGTAGGTCACACATCACCCAAACATTTGTGCTGACATGTACAAACTTCTCTTCAGACGACGTTGTACTGAAACTTAACTGGTCCCTTTTTGGCACAATGTCACACAAGACCACAAACCAACACCTCTCCATTCCACACTGCCTCGATCTGAACAACAACCGGCCTCATCACATCTCTCCCAGCACTCTTGCAACTTCACCATTAATAAGCATTTTGAGGCCAGGAAATGGGCTTCAGTGTTGCATGTGTGTGAAACGTGCTGCTCTTTAATTTGTTTTGCTAAACTTACGTAACAGACAAATCTATTCTGTTCCATTAGTGGAGGAGGAGGTAGAAAAACCATTATCCTAAAATAAAAATCAGTGACTCATAAAGATGGGTATGTTCCAGTGAGCTTCACTGTGCTGGTGTTTGTGTCGCTTACATCGAGCAGTGTGTGTAGATGCTGGTCCTGGAAAACACTGTGGAGGAAATCTAGATCCTTTTCACTGCAGTCTGTCAAAGCATGGATCTCCTCTAGACTGTCCAACACCTGAGACACAGCGCCTGAAAACACACACACACACACACCCATCAGAAAAACAGCCTGAACACTGCTGTGGTGAGAATGCACACATACTTTATTTTAAGACTGAAAAGCTTTCTGCACTTCCTACAGCTGATATGAACATTAAAGTGAAGTTAATAAAAACATTTAGACGACAGCTGTTAGCAGCTGAGATTAAACATTCATGATTAAGTAACACCACAACACACACTCACAGATACCTACGTTCTGCTGCTAGTAGTCCTAGCAGGTGGGAGGCATTAATAGAAACAGACAGTTTAATTAATAATAGAAAGAAATATAAAGCTGCATTTCTTGTTTTTCTAGTGAATGTGCTCAAACAGGCTGTGTACTTTGTCTTTTCAGTAAAGATAGGATGCTTTTAGACAAAAAGCAGAAGTTGAATTTAAAAAGCAACCAGAGAGCAAACCAGAGGAAGGAAACTTGAGGGAGGAAGTGTGTTTCAAAGACAAAAAGGTCACAAATGTGAGTCTGTGAGCAGGGATCTTTGTGTGTGCACCTGAAGGAGGTGGGGTCACTGGAGAAGTCGTGGAGTTCCTCTGGGGGGTCTCCGTAGAAAGAGTTAAACTTGTGACTGGACACTGCAGCCAGCACAGCCCCCTGAAACACAACAACAGCACAGAGGCATCAACATCTGCAGCTCCATGAGCGTCAGTATCTAATCACTGGACACAGATGGTGTTACAACAACGAGGCCCAGATGTTGCGTGAGTGAGATAACACTCTCACGCCCTGTGTCTGTGCGCATGCAAACCTTGAGCTTCCTCCTGGCGTTGAACTTTCTCAGCTGCTCCACGGTCTCTGGCAGGTGGATTTTGTAGGCGTACCGGTCCCTCTCCTTAGAAAACCAACACAGGAAAGAAAACTGCTTAGACAAGCAAAGGCTTAAAGGAGGATTCCACCAGCATTACACAGCTTACTAGTCATGAAGAACACTGCAGAGCACTGCAGTCCACATATTCTTCTTCCTTGTCAAAAGCTGGTGCCGACATTACCCACAATGCAGTACAATCACTGACAGATGAGTTGAACACTCCTGTGTATAGCAGCTCATTGATTATTTAGCTGCATGGTACTGCATCATATTGTTTTTGTGCTGCTGCAGGAGATTTTTTCACATGATTATTCTGTGATAAACGCTGCCACAAATAGATGAGTAACATTTCCAGTTGAAAACAGAGCACTGTGGTCAATGTGATGTGGCAAAATTGTTGGTGTTGAGTAACTATATCTAAATTTAAGCTCATGCACTTTGAATGAGTGCATGGGTTTGTATGATATCATAGTAAGTATTGGTGTTCTCTGCTGCTATAACTGGAACTCACAGGCTGAAGTTGATTTGTCTAAACTTCCTATCACAGTAAAGACAAATCAGGAGTTAAAACATGAGTGATAGACTGAAATGTAGCATTGTCTCTCAGCTGAATTGTCAAGAAGTCATTTTTAGGTACCCCTCCATCACTGTCCACAGGAGAAGACACGATAAAAGCTTTCCATTGACAACCTGTGACAAGCAGAAACACCGCTGTGCTGGCGCTCACTGTCATTGTTTTCCTGTGTGAGGAGCTGAGCCAGCCAGGCGACTGATCGCTACGTGATGGCTTCAGGCTACACGTTTTTACTGTTCCGCTCTTGTCTCCAAAACTTTTCACTAAAAGTCAAAACTTTAAGATGCACGTCTTCGATACTACCCACGCTCACCATCTCCAGAACAGGACATACATTTTTAGATGTTTGAGAGATGCTAATCCAACATGGAAAATATCACACCCTGATGGTTTTTGTTCCAGCTGTGTGGCAATACAACTCTTGCTGGTGCATTCAGGTGCTTCTGTGCTGTGCAGTACCTTGAGCCAGGGGTGGTTCAGAGCCTCATAGACAGTGATCCTCTCAGCAGGGTCCAGCATCAGCATGCGCCTCACCAGATCCTTGGCGCTCTCTGAGATGTGGCTCCACTGACGCGGATTCATCTACACACACATTAAAATACACGTTATAGGAATGCACCAAGTGTCTGGGATCTGTCCTGTGGACAACACATGTAGCACCAAAATCTAATCATCTGTGTGCAGCTGGTTTCTTTTAAGCAGTGGTGGAATGTAACTAAGTGCATTTACTCAGGTACTGTACTTAAATACAGTTCTGAGGTACTTGTACTTTACTTATCTGACATTTATTTGTATTAGACACTTTACAAATTAAGATTTTTGCATGAGAAACAAATGAAGAGATGATAATATATCAGGGTTCCTACAGCTAAGGCTACTTAATGCCACTCAGGCCCATTTTACACTCAGCCCAGTTAGCTTACGTTTGCAGACAGTGTGTGAAGGCCTGTGTGAAGGCCTTCTCCTCCTCCTTCTTCTTCTTCTTCTGTTATGGCAGAGTAGCTGCAACTCTGGCGTATTGCTGCCCCCCTCCTTCAGGATACTCCCACCACTAAAGGCCTATATTCACTACCCTGATCTGCGTGACGTAATGTGAGAGGAGGAATTCTGATTTCAAAAATAAAAGAACAAATAAAATCCAACCTCCCATTAATTTTGTAGTCTTTTGTAAGACTGATTTAAGACTTTTTAGGGATCCGCAGGAATCCTGTAGATGATGTTTTGCTCAAGATTAAACAGCAAATAGACCATTGATATTAAGTTAATTAGTAAGTACTTTGATATCTGTTCAGGACATTTTTCATGTGGAAAAAAAAAAACCTGATGTGAGCGCTCAAATATACATAACATACCACTGCACTGGAAAACAGTTTGTGCAAAACCACATCAAGCAGAGCAGGTCAGTCTGTAAAGTGTGGTAACAGATAATAATGATAATACAAAGATCATGGAGGCGATGCACTGATGGTGAATTACTCACTGATTATGTAGGCACTAGGAACTGTGACTAAATGAGTGTTATCTGAACATAGGGCTTACAGCAATGAGTCAGGAAATGTGCCTATATCACAGAAAACAGCTCTGAGACAGATGACTTCATGACTTCAGTCTGTCTCTGCTGTTCATCTTAATGGAACCAGTGAAAATTCAAACTGAGCTGCAAAACATAAAGAATTAACACGTGAATCTAATTAAAGGGTGGGCTGTCTCGTAAGGTGGGGACTCTCGACTTTAATGGATGCATGAAACCACACATTTTTTTGCACTGTGAGGTTGTGGGGGCTCTTTGAATAAACTCCTGACCTTGTATTTGCCCTTGCAAATGGCTTCAAACAGACGCTCCTTGGTGCCGTAGAAAGGCAGACACCCTGAGAGGAGGATGAAGAGGATGACTCCACAGCCCCACACGTCCACCGGCTTCCCATAGGGCTCCCTCTTCACCACCTCAGGGGCCATAAAGTGAGGAGTGCCTACACGACCTGGGGTTACAAAGACAGGGTATGCACACACATGAAGCCACACACATCATTTAACCTGATGGGACTTCCTTATTCTTCATTAATTCCTACTTTTACACTCTGAACTAGAAAAAGGAAGTGGTTTGCTTCCACCTATGAGACATGCAACAACACTCATAACTTTCTATTCGTAATTATGGTACCTTGCACATGCAAGTACAAGTGAACATTTTGAGAGTTTAGCTCTTTGTTTCCTGTTACATGACTGTATGGTTTGAAAGAGGAAACAGAAGAACTGGACTCGTTTTCATTCACAACTTTAAAACTAAAATGTCATTTTCCGGTTATTAACGTGCTAAGTGAAGTGGACTTCTGTCATTTACAAAGCTCAGAACTTAAATATTTCAAGTGGCTTTACTTTTCTGTCACGCAGTATATACAGCATACTGTTGTTGTTTGTTTGACTTGTGTGCTTATTTGGGAGCTACATGGTAACAAACAGAATGCTGAGGGTACAGGACTACATGTTACTGTGTTGTCGTTTGTCATTACCACATCTGGACCCAGGAAAGACAGACAGCTAACTCTACCTGAGCAAGAGCAGCAAACTAAACAGGTGTTAAAATAACATGAACCTCCGGAGGGAATCAGTGCTAACACTGGCAAGCTAGGCTAACTAACTAGCTTCCAGACAGACAGCTTAAATTGCTGAAGCTAAACAGGATAAAACTGTTTGTCAGCCCTGTGCTTATGTGGGCACCTGTCACTTCCACCCCAGTTATTATCACTGCTGCAACCATCTACTGTTCCTCTGTGAACACGTTAGACCCCCTATTGTTTAAATCTTGTCTACAGCGATGTCTGTGAAAGTCGATCTTTGACCTACTTCTGCATATCCTGTTTGTATAGACAATTATCTCTGGATTACTTTGATAGCGAAGAAAACTTCAAACCATATCGTCGAATCAGACTTGTGGAAGTTAAATCAGGACACACATCACATATAACAAACTGCTCTGGAAGTCACACTGAATTATGTCAACATGTTTCATATCTGTGGGTTCAGATCTGACTGAGTTATGACTCAGGGGAGGAGTATGATTTTGACTCAATTTCACCTCACCAGGTATCTGTGCTTCCCCATCAACTATTACAGACCATATCCTGTAATAACCCTCAAGGTTAAAATGCCTTTGGGGACAATGAAGAATATTTAATTCCCCGCCACCTCCTTTTTTATTTTAAACTGAAAAGTGAGCACAATATTCAGTGTGACTTTAATGTCCTGATGCTGAGACGTTGTGTAGGAGTCTGTATGATAGTGTTTACTGTACCTCCTGCCACCAGTCCCGACTCTCCAAGCTGGATGGCAACTCCGAACCCGCCTAGCTTCACCGGAGCCGAGTTCTCTTTGGACGCCAGCAGCACGCAGTGAGGCTGAGAATGAGAAGAGGAGAGAGGAGAAGGGAGACTCGTGATGTGATGGTTGTCTTTCACTAATTAAAGAGTGACACCCTGTTATAAATAAGAAAAACCACATGTGCACGACACACCCGAAACCCCCAAACCATCGCCCACCACGACCACACACAAATAACTGTCAGCGTAGGAGGATCAGAGAAGAGCGACACATATGCATATCACACTTGTTATTTTTGACAGCAATTTTACCAGCTACATTTCAGTGTTAAATAATGTTGGTTTGTTTTAGGTT
Organism: Lates calcarifer; assembly: GCF_001640805.2. NCBI lineage: Eukaryota > Metazoa > Chordata > Actinopteri > Centropomidae > Lates > Lates calcarifer. The sequence goes on from NC_066833.1 coordinate 2,663,545, forward strand.
CAAGTTTTTGATTTAATCTAATATCTTTTGTTTTGTTTCTAACCAAGATGACGAATTGAAACCAGGAAAAACACAGAAAATACAGCAAGAGCCTTAAAAGGAAATAATCCACTGCTCCAACCCCACAGTATCTTAAAGGATGGATCAGTATTTACTTAACTGGGATCCAGTAACTCAGCCTGGACTATTCAGATTTGCCTGAAGGTAAAAGAACTTCTTAGGAACTTTCACATCCTCTTCTGTGCTCGTGTCACGTACAATATTTGAGGTTGCAGGTAGTTTCTCTTACATCACAACATATGTAAATGTGGGGTTACATGTGCACCTGTATACGTGGGTGTGCATGAATTTATGTGACAGCAAACAATTTCACCACCAAGTTCTGGAGAATTTCATGTATCTCATAATCTTCCTCTGTCAATGGAGCAGGTCGCTCATGTTCATTTCATTTCCATTTTCGCTCTAGCCAGATAAGACTGATCATGTTGTAGCATGGGGGTATTATTATAGGAAGTTTGCAAATATGAGCGGAGAAAGTTGTGAAACTGTATCTGAGTCTGTATGTGTGTCCTCAGACTTATGACTGTGTGCAAGAATCTGTAAACGTGTGGCTACACCAATCTGTGCCTTGTTGGTACACAGCTGGCATCACGTATGAAATACAGATGTAATCGGCGCACAGATTTGCAGATTGCACTCACAGCAGACGTGCAGAAAAGCACATGCAAAATAAACAAATAAATAAAAAATAAAAAAATAAAAAAATCGAGAGGCATGGTTGAGGTGTAAATAAAGACTTGTGTTTTTGCAGCTCTTGAAGCTAAATGCCTACAGTTTTAACTTGTTACAAACAGGCACTCCTACTCATTCTGTCGAGTGTGTGTGCTTCTAGATTTGTGAAGATTTTGAAGACACACATACAAATTTACAACCTCTTCCAACACTTTGCAACTAGTATTGCTATAATAATATCGCCATACTGCTGTACACGTTATCATGTATCAGCACAGTCATTCTACTCTTATAACTCTTGTAGTCAGGTGAAGTCTATGAGTGGCTGTTAAAACTCTGAGAATGTTTCCCTCACTTGAGAGAATAAATAAGTCCATGTGTGTAAATCAGAGGTTTTTCAGAGGACATATAGCACTGACTGTTAATGACACCTCTGCTCTGACTCAGGATTTCATACCATGATGGCGTGATTAATATTCAACAGCAGGTATATCGTTCCCTCGACCCTCTGCCTACAAATTCAGCTTGAGAGGTTGACAGCAGCTAATGTCTCCTGGGTGGCAATTTAAACCTGGCCTTGCTTTACTCTGAAGGCACTGCTTTAATTACTGTGAGGGCATCCTCTGGTATTTTGGGAGCCTTTTTCTGTCACAGTTGGCTGCACTCAGCAGATACCTCCATATTATAATCAGAGCCCAAAGTGGAAGGGATATTGTGTATGTACAAGTGGAGTATGCTGTGTGATCCCACTGCTCGCCCTCTTGTGTGTAATCAGATGGTCTGATGCACTGAGCCCTGCCCTTTCTTTTCTCTCTATATCAGCCTGAGCACTGCGGTGTGGTTGAGAGGAAAGAGAGGGCCGACCACAGTTTGAAGTTTTCCTCGGTACAACATCACCACATTCTGCACTTCAGCATTTCTCGACTTTCGACAGCACAGCTGGGGAGGGCTAACTTCTCATAACAGCACAGATAATGGACAGAGGGGGAAGAAAAGAAAGAAGGAGACTCTACGCAGCGCTATTTTCATTTGAACTTAAAGTATTTGGTCACTGAAAGAGAGACAACAGCAGAGAGTTGAATGCGCACTGATAAAAGGAGAGGATTTTTTTCAGGACAGCAACATTGTGGATAGTCTCTACTACAGATTAAACTCGAAGGAATATACTGGAGTGAGTCAGAGGAAAAGAAAGGGACTGCAAAAACCACAAGTGAGTTACTATTCAGCACATATTGTCTCTCTCTCTGTGTGTGTGCAAATACGTGCGCAGACACAGAGAGACATATGTGCAAATATGTTCAAAGTTTTTTATGGACTCCAATGACTGGGTGAATACTTTGACAAGTTCCTCTTTGAGATATTATCTTTTGTTTTGTTGGTTGCAAGATGAGGGTTGTGTGCTGAGAGCAAAGTAAGCTCTTTTCTTACTATTTCAGCTACTAGTCTTTTGATATGAACTTCTGAGTGTGTACCTCTGGTTTGGTGCGTTACAGGACTAAAAAATTGTGGAAAACACGAGCTCTGTGCTTCTGCAAACTCATCTCTTCTATGTAACTCATAAAGGACATCACAGAGGAAGTTACAGTGCATTAACCTACAGAAAGTTATCGGTGTTAGATTTTCTGTGGCTTTCTAATTTCTGCTGGTATGGTGGAGAGCTGGTCTTATATGTGATTACTGAGGGTGGGATTAATGCTGATTTAGGGCTAATCCACAGCGCTGGACCCTGGCCACCACACAAACCTGTTTTAATGGGTCCAAAACTTTCCCATGAGAACCAAAGAACTCCCAAAACACAGAGCTAGCTGATCCAAAAGGATTCACTTGTGTTTTTTTTCTCCCTTATTTACAGGGCTAAGGATTACAAACGCCACAGAGACAAAGCCCTTCTCCACCTCATCTCCCATAACCACCTTCCAGCCTCCGAACACCTCGCCTTCTCTCATCACCACAAAGATCAGTGAGATGAACATGAACACGACCTCTTACTCCATATCTGGGCATCCAAACCCCCTGCAGATCCCGTTGGCGGTGCTCTACTCTATAATCTTCATCCTGGGTCTGACTGGGAACTTGGTTGCTCTGTGGGTTTTCTTCTGTGTTCACTCAAAGAAGAACTCTGTGCGGGTGTTTCTCATAAACATAGCTTTTGCAGACTTGCTGCTGGTGGCCTGCCTACCGTTCAGGATACTCTATCACAGCCAAGGTGACAAATGGGCTCTACATCCCATCTTGTGTAAAGTAGTCGGCAACCTCTTCTACATGAACATGTACATCAGTGTCACGCTGCTGGGGCTGATCAGTGTGGATCGCTACCTGAAGATCCACCGCAGTGCAGGGATGCAGCACAGTCTGCAGTCCACAAAGTGGAGCAGTGCCCTCTGCACGGTCGTCTGGATTACATCCTTTGTCACGTCTTCAGCATTTCTGATCCCAAACAAAGACCAACACAATAACCTGCAGAACAACACGCAGACTAACAGGTTGGTGACACCTTTAATCAAACCTCCTTGTCTATTTATTGAGTCTTACAATCTCAGTTAAAAATCCCAGCAGGTGTCTGATATGATCAGTGTGAATATGTTTGTTGTTTCCAGGTGTTTCCACTACAAGAAGCTCATTGGAGTGGAGTGGAAAGCCTACATCAACATCTTTGTGATAATGGTCTTCTGGCTTGTATTCATCTCTCTGGTGGTGTCTTACGGAAAGATTGCCACCAGGCTTCTGAGAACATCAGAGGAGAAATCAGACCTGCCCAATGCAGCGCGCTACGCTCGAATAGCCAGGAAGTCCTTCTTCATCCTCTTCGTCTTCACTGTCTGTTTTGTCCCCTATCACATAGTCAGGGTGTTCTACATAAAAACTCAGCTCACACCCAACATCCCACCTTACTGGGAGGATGTGGCTGACAAGGCCAATGAGGTGGCTCTGGTATTTTCTGCCCTCAACAGCTGCCTGGATCCTGTTATGTATTTCCTGTTATCCTCGTCGGTGAGGAAGGAGGTGCTGCACCTGGTGGGCAGCGTGTTTTGTGTGCAAGATGTCGCTGGAGTCAGCGGGAGCAGCTCCACCATGGACATGGACGGCAGGAACGAGAGAGTTAACAAAGAACAGGCAAACATCAGCTTAACCAGCAATCTGAAGGAAAAGGCAGATACTGAATCCAACCTGGCTGGGCTGTGAAGGTACTCTGAGACAGCCATCGACTGCACCGTGAACATGACAGCAACCATGCAGCCGATCCAGGGGACAGTGGCAGCAGAGTTCACAACACATGCATCTATTCACTGCCGTCAAAACTATTCAGGAACTAATTTTTCTGGGAGGACACTGAACGACCACTTTGTCAGCAGTGAACACACGTACCAGTTATAAAACACATGGTCTACATTGGTCTGTCTCTGCATATGTTTTACCGTATTATCTGGCTACAGTTATATAGCAACTGGGTCCTTTTGCTAAAGCTGTCCATACTGACTGTGTCATGCAGCTTACCATCATTTATTTTAAGCTACAGTCCTGTATATATCTGTGTGGTGGGATCAGAGTTGATGTCACAGTTTTAAACATTCTGTTTTAACATTGTGGAAAACATGGTTCTGTCATGCACAAATAGATAAAAACACTTATTTTCATTATTAAATATCCTGTCAATTTCTTTTTTTTTTTTCCAATAAAGTGCTTAATGGTTTAGTCTAGAGGTCGTGCAGCTCTGTGAGGCTACACTTACAGGCACAGTGGTGCTTGAGCTAAATGCTGAATGTCATCACTGCTACAGGTATTTGATCATAAACCACAGTATTGGACCTGATGATGGTGCTAGAGGAAAAGTCGGAGGACCACAGACATCACTAGGACGAAATGTCTGAAACAAATTTGTGCCAATTTGTCTCATACATGTTAAGATATTAAACAGGATGTGTGAGAACTGAGGACTGCTGGTGGTGGCTCAGGAAAAGTCAGGGGATCTCCAAAGTCACCAAAGTGGTGGACGGACTGAACGATCCATACATCCATACAACCAATGTCCCTGAGCTTCAAATAGCTGAAATTAGAGGAGCTGAAACCAGAGAATGGTTCATGGTGTCTTTTTCTTGATAAATGATTTAAACGATTAATCTATTACCTATCTATCAAATCATTGTTTCAGTTCTAAAGGAGACTTCTTGTGCAGTCGAGCAACAGCTAATCTTCTTATTTTTCACTCTATTAATCTCTTTTTTTAAACTTTATTTAAATAAAAACAATTGACCCTGTGGCACCATTTTCACTGAGCAACAAACAACACTGAAGAAGAGAAGACGGCAACTTTGCAGACAACATCAAACCCTGGACTTTCATGACAAATTGCGATAGTGATCACAAGCTTACAGAGAACCCAGAAGCACGAGGTCTTACTGATAAAATACCACTCTGCAAATGTCAGAGAGTTTTTTCTGATATTAAAAAAAACACATGTTCTCCTACTAAAGATTGTGTCTAGATGTGATTTAGTTGTTTTTAAAGGCACATACTGGTGTGCTGGTGTTTTTTTTAATATCTATGTGTCTACTGATATAGATCCAACAATATGATGAGAGGAAAGAGAAAAATGTAACACACACTCAGACACACACACACACACACAGACACAGCTGTGTTTGCTTCACAGCTAGAACTAGAGCAGCAGCGCCACCCTAAGGCCGAACAGATACAGACAGTGGTAAGACATTTCCCTTGAGGGGGTGGAAGGGCTTCTTGTCGTGAGGCAAAAAGCTGAAATGGAGAAGAGGGTCTTTGAGCAGAAGATAGAGGAAGGTGGAAGCATATTTGAGGAAATAAATAATTTTTAAAAGTCAAGTTGGGGTGGCGACCTGATAGCTGAAAGGTCAGGGCGTGCATCACATGGGCTTTAGCGTTGACTCCCTGCTTCTGACCTGCTCACATAGTAACAAAGTGATGCAGGGCGCTGCTGTCAACATTTCATTTACAGCTATTAATACACAGGCATACACAGCATATCACAGCTTCTATCGCTTCTCAAACCACAGACTAAACAGAAGGTGCGGCTCAATATCATGTATGAGGAAGCTGATATAGAATAAGTCAGAGGCCATTTCACACACCAAACATAAACCTCCAGCTCTTTAAGAAGAAGTAACAGAGACAGAGCTTCACACTGAGGCTCCTGTTAACCACTGTTTTAACCTCCTGTGAATCATCTCCTCAGGACTCCTGACAGAGGTATGTACAACACTAACATCAACTGATGTGTGTTTTATTCAGATTTTACATTTTACCACATGTAACATCACTGAAGCAATTCCATGCTGTCAAACTTTCGCTTTAAAAAGGTCTTAGTGGAACACTAGGCTCATCTCCACCTGTGTACCTGAGCAGTGAACCACCAACCCTCTAATTTGTTTGTGACTTGCTCTGTCACCTGAGCTCTTTATAACTGGCATCATTTGAAAAAGCTCAAACTGAAGTAAAACCTAAATTGCTGAAATATTTCACCACAACAGACCCATGTTCACGTAGAAACAACAGAGCAGCTGTTTTATGTTTGAATTTTCAGTTCAAAATATTATCACCATAACAAAATACTATACACCTAAATATTGTGAAATGTCTAAGTACTCTGGGCTCAGTTCCTTATTTTTATTTAATTATCATTTAAATGGCTCGATTTTCTCTACTTGTATATTCTTTTCCTTTTATTATTTCAGCATCTCAGTCCTGTTTGTTTTGTTTTTATTGCCAATACCTGTCAACCTTATTAAATTGAGTTTGTCATGTGTTATAAATAAAGTTGGTTTAAAACAGCCTAGTGTAAGTGCAGTCAGTCACATTGTTCCTGGAAAGACTTTCTGACTGCAGCCTTAGTCTCAGTAAAACAAGAACTAGACAGAATTGATTTAATTTTCGGACATGAATCAGGAGTATGGCGACAAAGAATCATCTGGAGTTAATTAGTGTGAAAGCATCATTTCTGTTTAAAACAAAAAAGGGGGAAACTGTAAGCAGCAAAGTGATGAGTCACAATTGCTTAACATCTCTGTGTGGACTTTACATTGAGCTACATTCTCTCTCTCTCTCTCTTTCTGTTTCTCGCTCTCTTCATCTCCACTGTCGCTAAGTGCTGCTCAAGGTGGGGAACTGTTGGCTCTGTATGAAAAGTGCCACACCATCACACACATTCACATACCAAAGATACATCAGGGGTTCAGTCTGCACACAGACTGGAGGAGCTGGGAATCGAACCATTGACACTCTGACCCGCTCTACCTCCTGAGCCACAGCTGCCCAACTATCTTCTGTGCTATATAATTAAAATGGACTTTTCTTGATGAATTAGAGCTGAAATTAGAGTGAAACTTTCACTTTCAGTTTGCCCTAGACTCCCTCAGGACTCCCTGCCATACAGAACAGCTACTGGACATGTGTTTTAAATAGCTATAGAACAGCCTACACTTAAATTAAAAATAAAGCACAAACAATATGAACCAACAAATGTAATTTATTTAAAATAGTGAGCACGACTGAACTCCCTGAGGGATGTCTGCTTAGACATGTGGGAGTCGAGCTAAATGTTGAGATGTGAGCAGGGTCACAGTCATGTGAACAAACCAAACCTTTGTATATTCTATGTTTACATGGAAATAGGCATAACTGTTATCTTTCAGCCTGGTTCGTGTTTTTGGGTGTAAATAATTGATTGTTAACGGTGCAGTATTGATCAAGAACTTTGAACCCGGACACTGTGAACAGCTGCTGCAGTGTAAACAAACTGTGCACACGTCACATCAACTCTGATCAATCAATCAATTGAACTCTGATTTTGCGACGGCACAATATAAACGATAGACCATAATTTGAAACGATCAGCTGATATATATCCTCATGTCGCACAGCCCTACCCTCACTGTTTTATTTCTACAGAAGAATTTATGGATTTAATTTGACTGAATGAGTGAATGTCTTTGAGCAGACGTGTTTCTCTGTCCTCTCCTCTGTGTTCTGACAGATCAATGGATAACAGCTCCTCCTGCCTCTGCCCCACCACGGCCACGCTCTTCTTCCTCCCCACCGTGTACACACTCCTCTTCCTCACTGCCCTCCCAGGCAATGCCCTGTCTCTGTGGGTGTTCCTGCGGTGCATCCCCACCGTCTCCCCCACCCACGTTTACCTGTCCCACCTGAGTATCTCCAACCTGTTGCTGTCCCTCACCACGCCTTTCCTCGCGGCCTACTACGCCTGGGGCCTGGTCTGGACACAGAGCAACGTCCTGTGTCAGGTGGTCCTGCACGGCATCACCCCTGTGCTCCACATTAACATCTACATCAGCATCATAATCCTAACCTGGGTGGCCCTCAGCCGCTTTGCAGCCCTCATCCAGCGCACCCACGCCTCCAGGCCTAGCAGCTGCATCACTCTGCTGCCAAACGCCTTCTTTACCCGTCTCACAAAGGCCTCCTTCGCCAGCAGGGTGTGTTTCACGGTGTGGGCGGTGACGGTGGGGTGCATTGTGCCAATTACAGTTTACTACTCAGTGAAGGAGGCCAAGAGCAGCAACACTTCCACAGCAGGCGGAGATGGAGAAGCTGAGAAAAGAGTGGTGTGCTACAACCCTACAGTGGAAATAGGGGGACCTGTGTCTGCAGCGTTCAGTGTGCCTCTTATAACCGTGTTCTTTGTGTGTTACGTGTTGGTGCTGCTGTCCTACATGACAGTGATGAGGCATGTCAGACGCTCACGACGCAGCACAAACGTCACCACCTCCCACTGCCTGCTGGGTAGGGTGCTCCGAAACATTGTGGTCATCCAGGTGTTTATGAGCTATATTATACTCTAAAATAACCTACTTTAAAGTATGTTTATTGCTTTTGTGACAACAGTTAACTCCAGTGTCTTGGGTTAATAGCCAGGACTTTCAGCACTTTTTAACCTTACTCCTCCCAGGTTGTTCTGTCAGTGTGTCTGCTGCCATACCACATCTTCAAACCCATCTTCCTCGCTATGGCCCATCATCGTCAGCGGACACCTGCCGCAAACAGCTGCCATCCACTCGCCACTTTCGTCGAGGTGACCAAAAAAATCACTTCACTTCCAATGTACATTATTTTCTACTTTTACTGACTCTGGTTGTCTGGCTACATGAAGCTCGTGATGATGAGTTTCTTTCTCCTCTCCATCTAGCTGAAGAACTGCCTGCTTCTTCTGGCTGCACTGAGAGGTTCAACTGACCCTGTGATGTACTTCCTCTTAGACAAGACCTTCCGTCACCAGACCCTCACTCTTTTAGGATGCAACCAGAGCAAACCTGGTGGCAGAGCGATGCAAGGGTCAATTACAGGGAGCGTCAGTCAGAGGGCAGGACAGCTGGGGGATGGAAATATGGCTACTATGGAATTAAGTCATGAAAATGCTTTGTAGCTTTTGAAAGAAATCTGATTTTTAATACTTGTAAGGAGTGAGTGTCAGGGAAAGTACTGAGCAGATGTAAAAGCAATCATCAAAATGAGTACTTGTACGAATACAAAAATATCTGATGAAACAATGACTTCAGTAGAAAGTAACTGAAGAAAAATGGCGCACTGCTTTATTTTACGTGGATTTAACAGACATCCTTTCAACCACAGGTGGTTCCTCAGGTAAATAAGTGAACATACGCCTGTATTTCTGGACAGTTTGTGATGAAATGTCACAGCATCATCTCCTGATTGTGTACACCAATAAGTAAAGACATTCTTTAAATTACAGCTTGTGCTTGTTGTTGCCTGTATTATATAATGATTTATACAGTGACTCAGATATGTATGTGTGTGAATTATGTCAAAAAGTAAGAGTGTGGAGAGTGTAAAGCCTTTTAAATACAGGTGTGGTCACTTATTCACTTTTATCTGAGGAAGACCATCTGTGGCTGAAACAGTACATTAGTCATGTTCATATAAAATTTAAGTAGCCTGTTTTTTTTTTTTCTTGAGTGCATAATTTGCTCTCTACATCTCATGAGGTTACATGAGTCGAGGTAAAAGGTTAATACAGTCGTAAAGTCTCACACCATTAGCTTGAATATTTACAGAAGTAGTGATAGTTTTGCAGCATGATATATCGTGTGTGTATAGTACTGATACAGGGATCTGTGCCAGTTTCATATCAGCACAATTCTGTGATGTACTGACCACTACTCTCTGCCCTGTGGTCTGTTACAATACTAGCTGCTAGCGCTATTTGAAAGCCAAGTTGACCAGCAAAGCATGGGAGACCAAACATGCTTTTCTGTATTTTCTGTCATGCACTCATTGTTATGATGTGGGACGTTCATATTAAACGTAGTCAAAGCGTCAAATAATGAGATAAACATATGTAGATGTAATCCCTGTGTGCAAGACGCAGCGACTTTACTCTGAACACTCGGTTGCCACTGTTTTTTCTACTGTAGGTCGAGCTGATGTCGTGCCATATTCTGTATTCATATGCCCACAAGCACAGGTTTACTATAGTTTACGTTGCTCTGGAACTGGAGGACACTTCCAGACGCTGACCAATCAGAGCAGAGCGGGCTCATCAGGAGCTAAAGCAGCCTGTTTCAGACAGAGGCTGAACTGAGGGGCTTTTTTTAAAAACTGGGACTCATGCTAAGCTACGGTGAAAATAAAAATATGAAGCTGGAATATTAGCATAATAAGTCTCCTTTAAGAGAATGCGCATAAATGCTTTTTGTAAATGTAACATTTAACATAACAGTGGTAAAGAAAGGATTTTTCTCCACTTAAGTAAAACATATGCTCCATCAAAACTTCTAACTAACTAACTAACTACTAACTAAGTACATAAACTCAAATGTTTCCAGTCGGATTCCAGTCACTCAGACTTTTTCTGCCCATACATTTAAATGTGAAATAAACTCTGGAAAAAACAGATGTCATTTCCTAAGTATACAAGGAAATGTTTGTAGAGCACCCCTCACGTGTAACAGCAGCCTATAAATATTTGATATCTATGTGTCATAAACCTTGTTCAGTAATTGTGTGTAAATTATTGATGAGGGATTACAGAGCGTGCGCTGTTTGTGCAGAAGGTGTGTGTTGTGGGAGTGTGTCGGGAGAGTTTTCAGAAGGAGACAATGTTCTGTGAAGTGTGGCCCCTGCAGATGTGTGTCTCCCCTGGGGGCCCCTGTGTGGACTCCTCAGACTGATCCAGACAGCTGAGAGAATCAGACACAGGCTGCAGGGAAAATACACAGCACACAGAAAGACATGAAGCCAGGAGAGACTCACACAGAGTCAGGGACATGGTGGGAAGAGCAGAGGAAGTGGGAGAAGTGCCACAGGTGATGTGCTGAGCTATGGCCCACTGTTTGCTGCCTGTAATATACTACAGCTGGAGGAGAAGTGCAACTAAAGAAAAGGCTCATCTCTACACAAAAGCACAGGTTTGGTGTCAGAAGAAGGCAAAAATAATCAGTGACTATTCTGATATCGATTCATTGTTTCACTTAAATCATGAATCGGTGCCAAATATTCGGTGATTCCAGCTTCTCGAATGAGAGAACGTCCTGCTTGTCTTTGTCTTACAAGACATCTGAAGACGTCATGTTGGTCTCTGAGAAGCTGACATGGACATTGTTGAATTTTCATATTCTAAACGATTCATTAGTTAATTATTAATCGAACTGATAAGCGGATTAATGTATAATGATCGTTATGAAACATTTTACCACTTATGTGAAGAAAAGAATTAAAGCAGAGGTTAGGTGCAGGTCTAATGTGGATGAGAAGAAAATGAACTAAGTCATACTCACTCCAATTAACGTAACCTCTGGTAGAGCTTAATTAAAGGCATTTCTTCGCTCATTTGCTGAAACAAATTCCTCTCTGAATGACTGCGACTGTTATTCACTTCATTCTTTCAATTGTTTCAGCTTCATTACAGCCGCCAGCAGCCCGTATCAAAGAGTATTACTTAACCCTCGGGGTGTTTGGGGCATGTATATATGAGAGAGCGTCTGTGTGCATTCTTGCATTCACTTGTTTGTGTAAGATAGGCAGGAGTCTCCCCAGAGATGGCATTAGTTCCAGTGGCCGTCCACTGTTGTCACAGACACAAACACAATGACTGATTATTGTTCTTGTTTGTTCAGGCAAACTCGCTCTCAGACGTGAAAATCCTTGCAACACTTTCAGGAGCTGTGAGGCTGTTAGCGTTGTGCAAACTGACAAACAGCAAAGGGCACTTTAAAAAGTTATCAGTCTATCAGTGAAATGTTCTTCAGACAAAGTGCAGGATCCACCCTTTATCTTGGTTTGTGTGACACACAGCTTTTAAGAGTGCAGAGGGATGTCTTGTGTGAAACTATTACAACTAAAATGTCATAGAAAACATGGCTGCAAATACCAATTATCTTAATTATTGATTCAACAATGACTCATTTTACAACTGACAGTCCAAAAATACCAACAATTATTCAGTTTACAACATGTCCGACAAAGAGAAGTGTCAAATCCTCCAAACCCTTGTCCACATGATGGGACAGACTTGTGTGTCATTCACTGTAGCTAGCGTTAGCACAGCTGCTGGAGTCCTGAAGAGGCACAGATAATGTTACACCAACTTGATCAGTTAAACTGTTAACATTTACTGCCTCTGGTAAAATGTATCAACACTAAAAGCTGGATGAAGTTACTTCTGTGTGTTTGTTGTGTGTGAAGCATGTTCAATTAGAGTACTGACTGTCCGTAACTGATCAGATAGCTAGCTAAACCAGACAGCTGCCAGACAACGACTTTACTCTGCAGTGTTCATTAACGTGACAGCCACAGCTGCCACTTATTTCATCCCTGTTTGGAGAGGAGGTGCATTCATTTTATAATTTGTGTGGCCATAAGCGAACACACAAACTACAGTACATAACTTGTACTTAACTTGTTAATGACAAACAATAATTGATTGATCGTGTTCTGATCAAAGGTCAGACTTTTCAGTAAGTTCTGATGCACAGCTGGAACAAAACGATGAATTTAGTGGGAATCTAATTTGTTACTAAATAAAAGTGAGTGTTGACTTTATGCTCAAACTGATGAAAACAGGTCTGTATCACCTGACTGCTCAGAGCAGCGCATACACAGCACAGAACTCACATCTACATGTATAACAAAAGGATCGGGCGTCAGGAATCATGGGCAGTGACAAAAGCACAATATGAAAATTGAGACAACTGCCCAGCCCAAGAAACTGAGTGTTTCCCTTCAGCTCTTTAAGACAGATCCAGGAGCAGTCAGGAAACAGCTCTGTTTAGATCAGACAGCTGCAAACACACAACAACAAAACCTGACATGAGTGTGACAAGTGCTGTGGTAGACAAAGTGGTAATTTTGCCATCAAACCTGGATGACAAGGATGTGTTTATATATGCAGATGTTTGTGCATGACAGTGTAGCATGCATATTTGTGCCTGTGTGTGTGTGTGTGTGTGTGTGTGTGTGTGTGTGTGAGAGAGAGAGAGACTGTGAAACCTCAACGTCAGAATTTCATGGTCGACACCTCAAGGCCCATCTGGATGCCATTAAAGAAGCTATTAGCTGTGCCACACAGCCACCCATCATCACACAAACGGCACTAACAACCCTGCTAATAGTCCTCTGTGTGTGTTGTAAAGAGGTCTGAGTGGACCAGGGCCATTTACCATGTAAAAACAGCTGACATTCGAGTATTCAATGGGGAAATGAGTCTTCTCTCCATCCATCACACTGTACCCATTCATATGTTGAACGTGACATTTGCTCTGCAGCCAGGCTGGAAAAAGGCAAAGAGATGGGCTCACATGTAAGCACACAAATGTATTCAGCTCTGTCTTTTATCCAGCAAAGATGTTCAAACACTGACCTCCTGTAGCTGAAGACCAGGCTTCAATAAGAACAAAGACTACAGAAGATTTTATTTAGCTTTTGGCAAAATTACCATCAGGGGAACAAAATTTTGTGTACCCACAATTTTTCAGTTGAAGGGGTATTTACCAAGACTGCAGATGTAAGTGAATCAGCCACAGTTCATCTGATCTACATAAAGTGCCACTAAATAATAGGGCTGCCCTCGAGTTGACTCATTACTTCTTCTTTTTTTTGTCATACAAAGAGCACTGCAGTGTGTCAGGCTCTAAACTTTACAAACAAGTCTCTCGGTGTTATGCCAAGTTCAAACTAGCTGACGTCACCATCAGCAGCCCGACAGGACAGACACTCCACAGTGCGGGAGGATTTCATTATTGAGCTATGACAAAGACGCAAACTTCATTTGGTTCAGTTCACTGATTAAAATAAGTATGGCAGATTTCTGATAAAGCCAGAGGTTGTTGCTGTAAGCAGATCAGATTAATAATAACACTACCTGACTACTTAATTAAGTATCAGTGATTGGTTCAATCATATTGCACGAACTGGAGCTGCTATCAAACATCAGAAAAAAATGTTTTGTGCAAAACTTGGTGCAGACCTTCAGTAAATGAATTTGACTGAGCATCTAAAAAAAGATTTTTGTAAATATCCTCTAGCACCACATTCTGTTTCACCATGCACAGTAAGCCAAACGTAGCAGTTACAGAATATGCTGTGCCAACAGACCAAAACACAGACACAACTCATTTACATGGTTATCAAGTGTTTCTGTTAACACACACAGTTCCTGATACTCACTTCTATACAGAGGAAAGCAATGACAATCTGTACTGCAGAGAGATGATCAACACCAGCTACTTAAAAGTGCAACACATAGGCATGTGAAAAAGTTAAACTGCTGCATAAAAGGAAGCTTGAACACGAGAAGCAGAAATGCCACAAGAGGCTGTGACTGCTGATTCTGGTGCAAAGTTTCAGTCCTTCGGCAGAGACACTGTGTTATATTTCAGGAAGCCAAACTATAAAATTCACAGAAGTAAAGCCTGCTGTTTATTTTGTTGGGAGCAGCTGACAGGAGATCCCTTCACCTTAGTATACCTGGAGAACAAAGAAATGCCGTTGTTGTAAGGTATAGGCCCGCGCCATTGTGACTCTGTTCATTTATGTTTACATTTAAAAGTTTTGCCGTGTTTACGGATTCCTCCGATTCCTCAACACAGTGCCAGGATCTGTGCTTTGCAGATCAAACACGCAGCATCGCTTCAACTTCAAAAACAGTTTGCTACAGCACAAACACTGGATGTGTGAACAGTCTCAGAAAAGAAAGTTCACCTTCAGACTGCGCTCGCAAACTTGTGCAATCAAAACGAGAAGCTACCTAAACCAGTCTTGTGCATTTGCATGCACGCTGTCTGATCGCAATGAGACAGCCAAAGGCAAACACACACAGATCCACAGAAATAGACGCACAAACACACCGGTGCTGCTGTCACTGGTGGAGGTCTGCGGTGAGGTGAGGACGAAGATAAATACCGAGACATCACGGTGATTTATGAACATCAGTATTTAAATGAATTCAGTGACTTTCATGCATGGAAAGAAGTGGCACACCTACACTGATCCATATTCAACAAGGACAGCTTTGCTGTTAATGCACTGCATGTGTGTGTGTGTGTGTGTGTGTTTTGTGTGTGTCCCTTGTAGAGGACATAAATCTCGGACAGTACATCTGATAAGCTGTAGACAGGAGCTCGCACAGTCGCTGTTAAATGGTGATAATAGAAGTGAACGCTACCCTGAGCCAATGTCATAGCTGCATGTGTATCACACTGATCAGATAGACACATATATATATATGTAACACTTCATCATCTTCCTAATGTGACCTGCTGTGGATGTAGTGTCAGGTCATGTGACCTGTACACAAATGTACACAGATGTGTTTCCAGCCAGAAATAGTAAGTGGAAGTTAAGAAACAGAGAAATCAATGCCATATAAGCTGCTGTGTCTTGTACTGTGTGTTGTAACTATGTGACTGTGACTTACGTCAGGGCCTCAGGAAGAAGCTGCTGTACCACTGCAGATAATGGGGATCCAAATACAGTCTCCCACAGGGTTTAGTATGATAAATACATATGTTTGGGACTGCAGTTATCAATACAGCATTCCTATGGAGCACACTATTCATGTTAAATGATGTTTTGGCCACACAGTGAGCATCAAGTCTGACTGAGAGTCAGTCACTGTATAACTGCTTCCATCAGTCTCACCACTAATTAGCAGCTTCTCTTGTTGAATCGTAGCCCCTTGACCTGTCATGCCAAATAAAGGAACATGCTATCAAGATTAATGTGTGAGTATGAGAGTGCAGACAAGTGATCAGCCAGGCACCTTCTTAATAACAATTATTTTCATCATCAATTGACTGTTTTTTTAACTGCAGAAAGAAACGAGCAGGGAACTACTGTAACACAGGCAAAGTATTTCCAAATGTTCAAACAACTGCAACTTCTGGCAGGTGTAATGGATCGGAGTCGAACTGGAAGTGATGGTTTCCCACTTCATTTTCAGTTCCAGTAAATGGTCTCCTTCTTGCTGAAGTGTATGTCAGGCTGAATTGCTTCCTACATCTCTGGGGAGAGTGGCTGAAATGAACCAGAGGGGGGGGAGTGTGTTTTCTCATTTTGAGCACGCCTCTAGTTTGAGCGAAGCGTTCTCTGTGGGTCATACACACACACACACACACACACACACACACACACACACACACACACACACACACACACACACACCCCACACACACACACACACACACACACACACACACACACACACACACACACACACACAATGACTGACACTAAAATCACTCAAAATTTGAAAAAGGATTTGAATTGAGATACTCGAGCGAACCACTGCCCACAGACAGAGACGCACTGACACTGAGACACTGTACTGTACTGTGTTATCATGGAGGGAAAATGTTCCTCCAACTTATTCCTGAGTAATTAGAACAGTTTTTACAATCAGAGAAATGAAGCGTAGAGAAGCAGAACTGTGACATTGAAATTGATCCAGCTGTGGAGGGGAAACTGAACCGTTAGTAAAGAGTTTTTCTCTTTAAGACCGTATGCTCTTTATTCGACAGTGTACTATTCAAATTCTATGGATTTTCATCAGGAAAACAATCAGCAGCTATTTTGATGAAATGTTGAGTTTCAACCATAAATACCAAACATTCCCTTGTTTCAGTGTGAGGATTGGCTGTTTTACTTTGTCATAATGTCACTGTAAATTTACTATCTTTGGGATTTGTACTGTTGGTTGGACATAACGAGTAATCTGATTATGCTACCAGTTTCCCTTTAGATCAAATAATCAATTGATGAATCAGGAAAAATAATCAGCAGATTCACAAATAACTCACAAATAACTAAATAACTAAAATAAGCACTGATGGATTTTGGTTTTTTGGTTTGGAATGTGAGTGTGACCCTTCAGGAGACAATTGAGATGATAATTGTTGGAGGTGATGGTTGAAATAGAGCCGCAATGATTAATTAACATCAAATAATGATTAGTCAAATTAACAATAAATTAACGGGCAACTGTTCTGACGATTGATTCATTGTTTTAATGACTGCAATGATGGAAATGTTAGCATTTGCTGCTCTTCTTCGTCATATGCAGTACTTCAGGTAAATATCTATTATTTTACAGAAAAAAAGATTCATCTTGATTGATACCAAGAACTTTTCATCACGGTGTCGTGGGACATCCCTGACGCCACTTCACAGTTTGTGTCGCACTACAAGACCCATTCACTGGTAAAAACATTGTGTCACAATGTTGGGCTGAATTTGTGTTGTCTGAACTGGGCCTTACACCTGGCATCGGAGTTCTGGCAGTGTGTAAACAGAGGAACTGGATAAGGAGCTGTATAAAGACAGAATAACTGAGATATCACTCCAATAAACAGGAGTTGCAGGGAAAAACACACACAAACACACCGTGGATATGTAAACAGTGCAGCTGTATCATCTCGTGCCCCTCTGAACTCACAGGCTGGCTATCACTCACATATAGATAATGAGCCTAAGCCAGTGATTCAGCAGGGACACAGAGCAGGAGAGCAGCCGACTGACAGAGATAGGACTGTATAGGCTATGATGACTAATACTGGAGGACAATGCTAAGGAGAGAAATAGTAATCCACGAGCTGGGAGCTGACTGTGGCCATATTATATGCATTATGAGTCTCTTGGAAAAGGCAATAAAATTCACATAAAAGGAAGCACTGCAATTGAACTCTGTGAATATCACATAAAAACCATTAAACTCACAACTGGGGAGGCCGCCGAGGGAATTGTGTTTTGCATTGTTTATTTGTGAATGCAGAGAGTGTGACAGTGGAGAGACATGAGCTGCAGCTCTGAATGCAACAACGCCTTGTTTGAGTATTTTTCCCCCCTAGAAACCAGGCTGACTCTGCTCATTATAGGAGCTGGTTAGAAAACTGGCTGGCACAGTAGCTACCTGCAGCCTGCAGCAGACACACAATTACCAAAGACTGACGTGCAATCACACAAGTACCGCACTGACATGAGCAAACACATTGACCTTTTCACACAGACACACACGTACAGTCAAATATCTACAGACAAAGCCACTGTGGGGGTGACATACTGAAGGGAAAAGCAGGGAAATGTCCTACATGTTAATTCTGCTGTGTAAAAGGAAATCTCATATTTGACATCTGGATTCCTCATCGTGCAAACTACAGGCTGGCTGTCAGTCCACTGCTGGTTTCAATCAGAGCACTCAAGCTACTCGCACACATACACTGCAAACCTGAAATTTTCTCCACATTACCCAGTGGAGCTGTGTGTGAACACAAATGTCTGAATCAGCTGGACTGGACAAAACAGACTTTACCCTGCCTGATCCCTGGTACAAAGTCTGTGTAATGTCCGAGTGGCTCGATGTGTGAATAGAGCAGCTCACTGTCCAGAGAATTCACAGCAAGCGAGGGGGCGTGTTGATGACACTGGCTTCTGCACGTTCTAGCTGCAGCTTCAACCCTCACCTAAACCAAACCGAGCATTTCCTGTAGGTGAGGACGCGTCTCACACGGATGTTCTCTGACTGTGTGCTGTGTGTCCTTCAATCAGTGTCAGGACAAGTCCAACCATACACACCGCTGCCAAATGAACTGTTTCTACAGAAGCACAGGACAACAGAGGAACGAAGACATGGAGATATTCTGGTAGAAACGCACTGATGCGAAACACCTCATTACTGGATCTGTACTCCTGAACTCAGGCTCATTTATTCATGTTTGGGAGGCAGCAGATTCTGAGCAGTGAGTTCAACACACACCAACAGACACCAATCACAGAGAAAGAGAGAAGCAGCAGCAACAACTTAGACCTGCAGACGTGGACGTGATGATGCTGCAACACACGAGCAAAGGAAGTAAGAGCTCCTGTAATTTTAACATGTTCAGCAGAGCAGGCGATGACTGATACAACTCAAGTTCCTCTTCCTTTTACAGCTGCTGTTTTGTTCCTGTGTTTCTGAGGGTTTGCACTAAAGACATGTCTCTGAGATTTTACCATCCATTAGGTAAACATAAGAATTTGAACGTTAAATTAAAAATGAAAGATGATAATGTTACACTAGCCACCAGTAGATAATGAACACAAATGTAACTCAGCATTTGGCTGTAAACCCCCCAAACGTCTGATTTAACGACTGTGTGATTTAAGTTTAATGAACCCCCAAGTGTTGACTGACTCCATCAGGGCTACAGCTAACTATTATTTTTGCTGTCAATTAATCTGCCAGTTAGTTTCTCAATTAATCAATTCATTAGTTAGTTTATAAAAAGTCAGAGGATGATGAAAAACGGGAGTCTCAGAGTCCAAAGTCTTGTCTTCAAATGTCAAAGGTAAAAAACCCAAAACATTTAATTAAAATGTAGAGAAAATGTGTAATTACTCATCTGTGAAAACAGCAGGTTCTGCTTGAAAAATTACTTTGATGATTCAATTTATCAACTCAAGACACAAATTATTTAGAGTGGCATCTAATCTGCCAAATATTTTCTCTATTAATCCATTAATGATTTAATCTATGAAATGTCAGATAATAATAGAAAATCATATTTCTGAAGTCCATGCAAACATCTTCAAGCATCTTATTTTATTTGTTTGTTTGATTTTATTAGAAAAATGGCATTAATGAGGAATCGGTTTTAAAAATATTTGACAGCTAATCTCTTTTTTGACTTATCCTTTTATCTTAGAATTATTATTATTATTTTTTTTTATCTTTAAGCTAATGAAGTTAATTAATATTCCTTATTGCTCTTCTTCCAAGTAGAATATTGTTGGGACGTCCAAAGTAACCAGAAGCTCAGTCTGGAGAACCTGGGAAACACAACAACATGCACTCCTCAAGTCTTTAGTGAAAAATATGCTGCAAAGACCCAAATTTACATAAATGTCACGGGTCTGAAATACATAACATCTATTAAAATATGGATTCATGCATATATGGGGAGACAGTACCAATTTCCAGCAGCTGTTAAGTTCTTTTCCTGTGGTTATCAAACTCCAGCAGGTGTTGATCTGCAATTCTAAATGCTGCTGTTACTTTTCTTGACTGTGTTGGACTGGAACCTGCTGGTGGGGCAGTTCTGGCACCAGCAACACTATGTCTTTCTTGATGTTGATAATCACGTCTCTGCAATGAACAGAAAGTCAGAAATACCTTGACGTCTCGGTGGATGACGTTGTTGTCGTGGCAGTAGCGTAGCGCCTCGAGGATCTGCCTCATGTAGTGACTGAGGAAACAATGTCACAGCAAAGTGTTTGATTACACTGAAGTCATGGCTGTAAAAATCAACACAGGGCATCTTAAAGAAGGAAAATCTAATTCAGAAAACTCACCTGGCTACGGCTTCGCTGTAGACAAAGCCAGCATCCGCCCTCTTCACAATCTCAAAACACAGGTCTGCTCCATCCATACTAATAGAGATTGAAAAGAGAGGATAAGTGTGGCATAAATGTCAGGGCGGGAGGAAAAGGTCACTCTTATTAAAACTTCTCTCTGTGATTGGTTGTGGAGGTGAAGAAGCTGTAATTATGTCTGGTGGCTGCGGGCTGAGGTAGAAACAGCTGTATCACCGCGGCTGCCAAGACTGAAGCTGATGTGATGCTGACAGCAGGAGGAGGCCGCAGAGTCAGAGGTGATGAGTTATTCTTAAACACAACTTAAGTCTGAGCCACTTGTTATCTCTGAGGCCACTTTCAAACATACTTGAGAGGGCGAGTTTGACTTTCCAAGAAGATAATTACCTAGAAATCGGATATATTGATTGTCTGATTAGTAAAATACTCAGATGGAGAGGCCCGTAATGAAACCCAGTTCTTTTTTTAAAGAAAGTCAGTGTACTTCTACAGATACTCCTCTAGAGGGAGCATATTTTGTAGGTGCATTCAAAGTAACATCAGGAAAGTTATTTTGTATTCTGCTGATATAAAAAGGAATTTGACACAACACACACACTACATAAAAAAAATCCATGTGTTACCTGAGACTAAATCCAGTGTTTCTGCAGGGTTCACCTCAACCTAAATTTAAGACTACGATCTGATTAATGCCACATAGAAAACAATTCAATACCGATTTCACAGCCAAAGAACAAAAAACTCCACTGGTTTTTATTGCTATTTCCCACACCTTTCATGCACTTCCTTCCTAATAATAGAATAATTTGATCATTAAACACAACCTAGACCTAGATAAGAGGCAGAAATAAATCACTAAGTTATCTAAGGTCCATATACAAATTGTACATAAAGGTAAATTACCAAATAAAATCTTTTAATAAACTGGAGTTTTGAAAGCCATGAGCAAACTTGTTCTCCTCAGAGAGATGAGAATGTTTGAGCTCACATAACACAACATTAACTGAGTCTTCAGGAGGAGAAGCTGTCGCTGTAATGGTGAGGTTTAATGCAGAGTCATTTACAGTAAAGATATGGTGCTAACAATGACAGGCTCTCGGCCCAGTTAAAACCAGGTTTTAGCCAGAGGTGACAGCGAGCCGCGCGATCAATGAGCTGCTGGGGACGAGCACTTAAGCACACTGCCTCTGCCCTGCTTTAGCTGGATGTTTACAACAACACACACACACACACACATACACACAGTGGATTCAGTGACAATCCTCAGATACACACACTCACACTTAATTGTGACCCAGTCATTTAGCTACAGCCGATTCTGTCTCTCATAATTGCTCTGTTCCCATTCTTCCAGCCAATTACTGAAACCTACTCTTTATTGTCACTAAGCCTCTGCACCAATTAAACAGGGCTGTTGTGTAGGACTGGGCTGCAGCACATCCATATTTTCTCCTCTCCTATCACCGCACCGCGCTCGAGTTTTAGCCTGCTTGATTAGCCAGGAGAGAGGCCTGGGAGATAGGGAGACATATGAAGCCGTCTGGATTTATCTACCGTGTTTACTCAGTTATCTGTTCTGCTCTCAAAGGGCCGCACCGCCCGCGGAACGTCTCAGATCTACCTGCATCCACATGTGTGCATTAATGTGTGTGTATGTGTGTGTGTGTGTGTGTGTGTGTGAAACAGCAGCTTGTGCACAAATGAGCTCCAAAACCCATGAAAATCCCTTTAAATGGAGCTCACTTGCATTTCCTTGAAAGTTGTCTCCACGGCGCTGAGCCGTATGACAGGACTGTGTGCTGAAACCCGAGCACTTGCCTGTTCAGCGATAACAGAATTAAATGATAAAGGAATTAGTTCTGGAAGAAGAGGAGAGATGAAGATACAGAGGAGGCTGGGAGGAGCTCGGAGAAGGCGCAGCTTTGAGAAAAGCTGGAGGTAGCAGGAGTGTGAAATCTTAAGCTCATCTCTTCCCCTTCACACATACAGTATACTACTGCACTCACCCTCTGAGCATGCCCCCCTCTGTCTCCCCACCTTCCTTTTTTCTTACTCCACCCCCATCCTCAGCTAACAAGCCTTCTCATATCAGTGCTGATTATATAAAACCACCGCAGGGTTTGCTTTCTCTCTGTCCTGCTAATGCTGCAACCACTGTCATCCTTTTCTCTGTATGTCCTCTCTCCCAGCACCACTTCAGCTTCACACTCCTCCCATTGTGACACCCCCCACCCCCACCATCTCCTACAGCCAGGTTCAATCATTTCCTTTCACCCACATGTGTCGGTGTGAAGGTTTCAATGTCATTTGTTCAGTCATGTTGAGTGGTATCCTGGCTGAGACTTACAACTCAAACACCATGTAGAGCATCCCATCTGAGCTGTACGTCTCCAGCAGCTCCACAATGTGGGGGTGTTTCAGCATGTGGCAGATGCTGGCCTCCCTCTTCAGATCTGAAAACACAGAGAGACAGAGAGAGAAAGGATTAACATGTATGGCAGCAGGACAAGTATACAACTCTGATTATTCTACAACTGAGGACAGAGAGAAACCTGTTTTAAGTCGTGAAAGACGACGTCACACACAGTTCAGCTCTAACCACTGACCACTGACAGATGAAGTGAATAACACTGAAACTCCAAACTCCCCAGATCCCAATCTGTCAATGTCCCAGTCCCAGACACCACAGGACACCCTCAGAGGTCCTGTGTCCATGCCCCAATGGGACCTACACAATATTAGACAGGTCCCACAGATGCTGGATCAAATTGGGATCTGGGGAGTTTGGTGGTATTCAATATTCAAATGCTTTGTTTTTGTTTGTTTTTTTTACTAATTATTCTATATACAAAAATGGCAAATAGATCATAAATAAGAAACTATCATCTAACATGCTTCTACATGAATTATTATGAGTTATTCCAAACAAGGACATTTGATTGTAGCGATAGTTTACGGCACTAGCACTGACACTGTAACGGTGACACGTGACCATGAGATAGACTTAGATGTTACAACTATGCTAGCAAATTCTCAAATTTGAAAAGACGATCCCCAAAGAGTCGAGTCCCAGATATGACAAAGGAAACTGACAAATCACAGCTCTACAGTGAGTTTGGTAAATTACCTGAAAACCGTCAGTAACAGCTGCTAACATGTCCTGTTTTTCTCTTATGACTGATGTTTGTCTGACAGCTCTAATATTGGATGTAAAGTCACATAAAAAATGAGTTAAACCCATCCATCCATTATCTATACCACTTATCCATTAAGGGGCTGAATCCTATCCCAGCTGACATTGGGTGAGAGGCAGGGTACACCCTGTATGGATCACCAGTCCATCACAGGGCCGATAAACAGAAACAATTCACACCTAGAGTCATCAGTTAACCTGCATGTCTCTGGACTGTGGGAGGAAGCCGGAGTACCCGGAGAGAACCCATGCAGGCACAGGGAGAGCATGTAACTCCACACAGAACCCGGAGCCTCCTTGCTGTGAGGCGACAGTGCCCACCACTGCACCACTGTGCCGCCCAGTTAGTTAAATATGATCATTAAAATGTGAAATGACATTGAAAATGAATTGTGTGAAACTGTTACCCGCCTTAAACAAATCCGTACATGATGATTTTTGGCCGCTTTTGTTCATCGTTTCTTCTTTTTCCCCACACCAATCTAAACCTGCAGGTTTCTCTGCATTTCACACTTTCACTCTCTGCAGCTTAGCTCTGACCGTTAGCAGAGAAGAAAGTGTAAAAAATGCACAGCGCAGCATAAAGGTCGTACTCCTGAAAAAAACAAGATGATGACTCATCTGCAAGTGTCTCACATAAAAACTGTCAACAAGTCTCTGCTCTTCTTTCATTCAAGTGCAGTTTGTTTACATCCATCCCATTATCACAGATCCTCTTACTGCTGCCTGACAATAAGCATCTACCACTTTAATTGGCTCCTAATGAAGGGGAGGGTTAATGGAGGGGGTTAGTGAAGCTGAAACTGAACAATGCGAGCTGGCTGTTTGGAGGAATCACTGGGGAGAGAGGACAGACACAGCTAGCCACACAAAGCCCCTTTTCTCATGAGACAAAAAGCAGGAAGAAACTGCACATTTAATTTTGTTAGGATAAAAAACAGTGGAAACTACATATCAGTTGATAAAACCAGAGTGTTGACAAGACTGAAATGTTCCATCAGAGCATGTGGTGCAGCATGAGTCTGGATCACAAAGCCTTTAAATGAAACATTTACCCACATGGTGGCTGTTGAGGAGCTGCAGTGTAGTGGAGCACTGCAGTGAAACTTTGATAACCTACCATTGTTTTAAGTTCACCAACTGTGCGTATACACTTTTTTGCTCTGGACAAACATTCATGTGTTCTGTTCTGCATCTGTTTCCTTAATCACCATTAATATTTCCCACCAGCTGCCGTTAAGAAGAATTTAAATTCTTTGATTAAGTAAAAATCATCAAGGGATAACTCTTGTATTTTTGGGCCTGGGCCTTATTTTCCCATGTTTCTATATGTAAATATTCAATATGACAAAAATCTTTGGAGTATTGAGCAAGAACAGTGAACTGAACTGCTGCTGCGATGTAATCCAGTGGACAACTGTCTACATCAAAGTACATCCCATTGTCTGACAACATGATGATAGGATTCCTACAGAGACAGAGCTTTTTATCAAAGAGTCAGATCCTTTAGTTTAACCAGAAACATCTCTATATTTCACTACCAGACTCCATTGACAAAAACAGGGATTTAACCAGGAGCTGCTGGAATACCACTGCCTCCATCTGTTAGTGTGTCTGTGTTACTGTGTGACTTTCAGTGGTGGAAGAAGTAATCAGATACTTTATATGAGTAAAAGAACCACACAGTAACACAAACACACTCATTGATCAAGGCAGTGGTATTCCAGCAGCTCCTGTTTTCTACTCTGTAAAACTGCTGGAGTTTCTTAGACCAATAGTCCAAACCCCAAATATATTCTGTTTATACGTGTAGCAGGAGCTGGAGCCACTGATTTTATTTTTTGCTTAAAAATGACTTTACAACAGATACAATTACAACAGATTAATCTCATGTCACTCAACTAATTAATCAAATACTCGACTAATCATCTCAGCTCTATTTCATTCAGTATCTAAAAACACTAGCTCAGGTAGATGCCTCCTCATTAATGCAGCACCTAATAAGTTATTGAGAAGTTTTCCATGCAAACAGTCTGGATTTGATGAACAATATGGATTCGCCTTCAGTATAAGCATCTGAACATGACCTCTTCCATCTGCGTCGCTTTCATCCTTCCATTCAGTCTCTCAGTCCTTTGATCCATTCATTCACACTTTCCACAAAGCAGGTCCTTGCTCCTTCTCCTCATGGCAGCTGTTGCTCTGACAGGTTTCGAAGGTTGACGCCAGCCAGAGAAATGTCCATCACACACACAACCACACAACTTTCTGCTCGAGCACAATCTCATTTGCTGGGACTGCGTCACCAAGCACACTTGACTTTATTATTATTCATTTTTAATATCCACCTCGCATGCTGAAATAGCCAGGCTGTGCCAAACTATACATACTCACTGCACAGTCTATGGAAGCTGAATATCCTCCTCTATACCCTGCTGACTGCTGACTGCTGCTGGAGGCGATTTATGGACAGGAACACTGAGTGAAACATGAGAGTAAGTATATGTTTCCTCACTGATGTGACAGAGCAGCACGCAATCACACGCATGCACACACATACAATGAAAAGTTACTGTAATGCTCTGCTACGTATGCAGTGACATTTAATTAAGCTACAATTTGAAGCCACAAGCCACTCGTGCCGCTGTGAGAGCCTTGGCACTAACATTACACTAATCCTCCGAGGACAAGGCACAAGGCGTGGGCTAACGCTAACACGATGCTAATGCTACTAAAGCTGGGATAAGTGGCTACCTTAAGGGCATTGCAGCCTGCCACATTTAATGTCATCTGGTGAGCCTGCTGCTTATGCCCATCACTGTAACTGCTGGTGGAGATTACCAAAGATACTTTATGAAATGAGAAGTAGATTACCTCCCCAGTTTTACTGAGCTAAGAAAAACTGGTGCAGGGAAGTTGCTTTTATGGGACTGGACTGGCCAAAAGTGTGAGCAACGCAGAATTAACACCCACAAAATGAGAGATGGGGAAAGACAGAGGAGGAAGAGACAGGACAGCGGGATGTGCTGCATAAAACTGTATGCAACAACAAATTGCGCAAGGCTCTACATACACGCACAAATAAGTAACAGATTATACAGACACCAGGGACAGGGCTGTGAAAATATCGTCAAAGTTCAGGCATAGCACCAATAAAACTTTTAAACTTAACATTTCATTCATATCTGTTCAATCGAAGCTTCTTCCATGACTTCAGTAAATGTATATTTGTTTTAATCATGAATGTGCCTCATTTAAAATGTAACTCACGTTGCTGTTTTAGTAATCTACTGTATGAACTAAGAAACTCCAGACCTCTATCCACAGAGTGAATTTCATGTTGTTTTACAGGCACCATCAGAGCACCATCATGTCTGACTCCTCTGATGAAAGTAAAAGTCTCCTCCTCTCCTCCTCATGGTTTTTCATACAAGTTCAGTTACTAAAAGTTCATTGTGCTGGACAGCGTGATACATTAGCTCTGCCTTCACGCTCAGTCAGAGGCAGAATAAATCTTCTTCGTCCATGTTTAAAAGTGACTAATTTTCATGACAACATTACATGCAATTATGAATTTATTGTGAATTGTATGCAGGGCGGCATCAACAGTAGCTTTACGCATTAATATCAGCTTACTGCAGAACAGGGCCCCCTGCTGTGACAGTGCTGTTTACAGCAGAATTCCTGCTGGCAAATACTGATATGGAAAACTGGACAACATTAGTCACAGGGGATTGGTGCTGGAAATTCAGGCGTGGCAAGAAAACCCTCTGGAAGTCAATAAATCGTCTCCGCCACTTCTCCTCCATTATGATGGGTGTGTCAACACTCCAGCTCACTCATTGGCAAACTTTGCAGCACTTATTTGTTGTTTTGTATCAGTAATCCTGGAGACCAGAGACACTGAAAAGTAGGATCCCTGTCCACAAGGCGAATTCCCCTCCCCCATAAATGTTCAACTTTCAACCTCTCCTCCCTTTTCTGGCATCAAAGGTTAGCACACATCATCGCCATGCATCCCACAATGCCTTGCAAAGACATTCACTCAAAAAATGAACATGGGTGACATTTGCTTTTGCACTACCTTCAATGGATTAGTCCCATTAAAACCTCAATATGTAAGACCTGAGAATTTCAAACTGTTGCGCCTGTGTATACTTGTATAGAAACAATGATAAATCAACGGCTGTGCAAGAAAGGAAACTGACAGTGTCCATGGAAACGGCCAAATCCTGCACACAGAGGGAAATATAAAAAATATATTTCATCCGCCTCAAGCTTTATAGACACTGTCCTCCACAGCTTCCTGCAGAGCAACCGGACCTTCTGGACTAAAGTCAGGGAAAATGAGAAGAGACTTAGAGTCAGCGACAAAGTTAGAGCTGAGAGAAAAGAAAAAATAAATAGCAGCAGATAACAAGAGAGAATAGAGAGAGGGAAGAGGTGATAAACAGATGTGATCTCTACAGTGATCCCCGTTCCTCCTGCTGGGAGTCAAAGCCTACAGAGGAGGGAGGCCTTGCTATCACACAGAGCTGTAGGTGTGTGTGTGTTATGCTACTTTATGTGCAACAGCTGACACTGGTTTTACAGACAGTTAAGACAAGATGTCACAACAGTCTAACAGAAACAGTGAAAACCAGCACAAACACAGTGCTGTAATTTTTATGGCTATGAAGGAAGACAGGGGAGAAAGATGAAGGAGGTAAAGGGGGAGGGAAAAAGAAACAAAGAGCAGAGGGATACAGAGAAAGACACAGAGAAGGAAAGGAGAGGGTGAAGGAATCAGGGAGATTGGAAAACAGAGGAGGCGGAGGGATGTGAGTAGGCGATGGCACATGATGAATTTTGCTCATTCTCTGGCCAGCGTGTCTCCCTCATCCCCTCAGAGGACTGACCTATTCGTCAGACAGACCTCCGGACAGGCTGCAGAGAAACAAGCTGGTGTGTGTGTGTGTGTGTGTGTGTCTTTGTGTCAGGCCCCTGCTGGCCAATCCATTGCCAAGACACGAACCATTTGACCCACTTCCCCTGGTCTGAGCTGTGTGCAGGGTGTTTGCGTGCGTGCCTGTCTGATTACTGTGGTGCTGTGTTACAGCTGCCCGCTCAAGTGAAACTGCTCTGATTTCTACAGGCAACCAAAAAAAGAGGGGGAAAATAAAAACAAATCAACAATGAGAACAGCCAGCTGGCGTCTGCAGGGAGTGCATAGTTTGATGGATTTCTGAGCGCTACACAGGAGAGACTGTGATTAGATATAAATGACCAGGGAGTGTGTTGACCACGCAGCATACACACACACACACACATACACACATGCAGTCAAGCAGAAACCAGTGCACACGTGAACATAAACACCGGCAATGAAGAGAAATGGTACTGGTGCAGTGTTGAGACAAGCTACAATGAAAAACTTTGATTTAGTTTGAGTTTTCTGTGATACGTCAAGTCAGATATTCATCCCTACTTTTTATGAGAGGAGATGACAAAATACCCAGTTTCCACAGAGAGAACATTTAATCAAGATTCCTCTCTCTCTCACTCGCTGAGAGCCTCTGTCGACTGTGGAGAAGGAGTCTGGCCAACATGACTCAGAACAAGAGGAGGGTCAGAGCAGGAGGGACTACCATGAAGATGGATGCCCAGTAATTAACCACTCATCACAAAGATACCAGTATGAGTGGGACTGGTCAGTAGTATAGTGATTACAAAGGGTGAAAGATGGAATAAAGAGGTGGAGGAGCTCAACATTTGAGCTACATTGTGCTTTACTGAATAGATGCATTTATACCGGCCGATAAGTAACGAGACATTAAAGTAATGGAGAGACAAAAAAGGGGGGTTGACACCAAATAAGTGACAGCAGAAGTAGGAGGCATCTAAAATGAAATTGCTCTCTCTGTCTTCTTCGAGTGGACCATGGTAATGTCTGGCTTCGAAAGAACAAAAAGAGATTTAGCCTTTTCCTAGCTGTATTTGCATTTCACTGTGGATGCAGTGAAAAGGAGGAAAATCATCAGAAAGAATCATGGTCGACAGGGAGGAAAAGACTCACCAGGAAACCAGACTGTCACTAAAACTGTGCTTTCTCATCGTCTTTCTTTCTGCTCCTACTTCTCCTTAACACCCAATAACAAACAAGACCTTCAATTTTCTGTGACACGATTTCAAAAATCTGACTTTACAGCACGAGGACTGTGTGTGTGGTGTTTTGAGGGGGGATCACTGTATGACTGACTGAGCACTTTATGTGTGCTGTGTAGAATCTTAAGTAAACTGAGGAGATGCCCTGACGTGCCTGTCAGGCTGGATTACACACCCTCCATCAGTGAGACACAATTCTATAAGGTTAAGGAGGCTGCAGTGTAATGGGGCAGGTAAAGCTCCACTAAGAAACATTAATTATCTTCAACTCACAGCAGCTCTGTGAGGTGACACAGACAGTCATCAAAGCTTCTCCACCTGTAGTTAATGTCGGCATATGAGAAGAACCTTTCCTGTATTTATCAATTCACCTTGGAGGGTCTGTGATTTTCTTTGTATTTAATGCAGCATTCCCCAAAGTCTAAGTCTGTTTGAGACACTGGATAGTGATGAGCAGTATCAGCATCTTGCACATGGCTTGTCATTATTAGAGCTGCAATAATTAGTTGATGATCAATAAGTTAATCAACGGAAGATTAATCTGCTCTGAAAACGATTGATTGTCAGAACAGTTGCAAACATTTTCTGGTTCACAAATGTGATCATTAGATACTTTCTCTTACTCTGATAGTAAACTGAACAACTCTGGGTTTAGGACTGTTTACTTATGTGTTGTAGACAAAACAAATAATTGATTAATCAAGAAAATAATTGGCAGATTAAGTGCCATATCACTTTCACCTTCTATTATATTTGAAATCTTTGTGAAACTGTGCACAGGAGCTGAATATTCACACTGTCATAACCAGTTTAACTGTAAATGTACAGTCTCTGACCACATCAGACTGTGTGAAGTAGTTTGCCTTGAGGTCCAGCAGAGGGCAGGGTTAAAAAACAGCCTGACCTATTGGTGCCATATTGATCTATCAGTAAAGTGTGGCACTGTGGACTGTGCAGAGCCAAGGACAGAGGAGGTCAGTGTTGATGGGATAATCACAACACAGAGGTGAAGCAGTGTGTGGAGACATTTTGGTTTCTTCACCTCAGATGGTAAAATTAGCTACAAATAAAAGGATGTTTGTCGACTTTGTGAAACACAGTTGCCTTACTCTGCAACCTGAGGACTCACCTGCTGCTGCAGCCCACACTCATCCTCAGGACCCTCACCAGAGGACCGTTTAAAAAAATATTAATTTCAAAGTCACACCACAATCCAAATCTCAAAACATAGTGCAAGTGAATGGCACCACAAGGAAAAATATGCCACAGTGTAAGACACCCAACATGGACATGGGGTACTATATGTTTAAATTACTATGGCAAATTATGTGTTAAATCAAATTAATTCACACACAAGAGTCAATTTAGACAGATCCTCTATAAATGAGGCATATACAGTATACTAGTTTAACCTAATCAGATCTGAAGTACCACACACAGATTTCTTTTCAACTGCAGGACACTGAGTTTATGATCAAATCAAAATCAAACAATACTGAGAAATAACATGTTGCACATTGCACAGTTTCAAAGCTTGTCCTGATAATCAATCAATCACTATATCAAACCAAGCAAAATTCTTTATGGATGACATTTAAAACAGCAGTATGTCTGTGAGAGGAGGATGGATGTGTTCAGGCCCTGCTGAGTATAAAAACTAGAAGCAGGGAGGAAATACATGAATTACACTACAATTATACTCTTTGAAATATTAAACTGAACATCAGTCTTGACCGTGTCTCAGGGAAAACTGCTCTGCCTCTGGGGTGAAATGGGACATTTGGTTCATGCTGTTGTCTTCTATTTTTCTATTTTAACAGGTAGAACATAACACTCCAAACAGAGCAGTGGGGCAAAAGAGTCAAGTGTTGTTAATCCACTGCTTTCTAAAAATACCTGCTTGATATATATGGACTGTAGTTAACCTGTCCTCTCAGCAGACTGGCTCGGGTTCTCTCTCTCTCTAACAAAGTCCTGCGCTCCTCTCAATCTCTCTTCACCCGTCTCTGTTCATCTAATAGTTTCTGTCACCCCACCCTCCAAATATCTTTAATTCAATCTCTCCTCCTTTCTTGTTCGCTCCATCCCTCCCTCCTTCCTCTGCTGCTTCAGCCAGCGTGAGATATCTGATAAGGCCTCCGCCTGTTTCGTCTAGACGATACCCAGCAGACTCTCTCAGACACATAGCACCTATATAATTAAACTCTGTACAACACATGAAAAATATAAGGCTGAGTGGGGTTGCTTTGCAGTGCTTGTTTTTTGACCGACTGTACATTTATACATCACTTTAATAGTCTGTACATGTTTTAATGATTTAATGCTCTGCCTTCAACTGTTATTACTGTTATTATTTTGTAGTATTTTAGTCTGTTTATAACCAAAGTCCCTCTGGGAAAGTCTCTCCACTCGGCAGCCATCTTAGCAACATCCTCATGCAGATTTCCCACCTAAAAAAGCTCCTATCTAAATGACTGGGGAGAGAGCCATAACTTCATATGCATGAAGACTACATGTACAGAATCACCAGTCAAATCTGAAACTAAGTTTTAACATGCTTATATCCACAGGTTATATTTCTACTAAGCATGTGGAAGGTTTCCCGACTCCAGCCTCTTTTACGGCTCAGTCCAGAGCAATGTCAGCTCGTCCAATCAGAGCTGTTGGACAAATGTGAGAGTTAGTGTCTGATGTTTGAATAAATGCAGCTGAGGCCTCACTCCTCCTCTATGCTAAAGGCAGTTTGCACCCACTGCCTCCATCAGTTAAACCTGTAGTGAAACTCAACTGCATTAGTGCACTGGTTTGTAATGAATAGAGTACTGTTTTTTTAAATGTTCTGACCTACAGTATGTCCCATACATTCAGCATATGGATGATTGGATTGATTTGAAAAGTGTATTTTTTATTAAATAAACCTGTGTACAGTGGAGGGAGAGTAACTTCTTTCTCTAAACAAATACTCTCAAGGTGCCTGAAGCATTGGCTTAATATTGACCTGCTTCAAAAGGACTGAGATTGGACTGGGAAAGTCTCCAGTGTGGTTGTGAGCAGCTGAGTGAATGAGCAGTAGCTCTGTGTGGAAGTGTCACACATAAACAAGGCCGAGCATCTGACCTCTCCTCAGCACTTTAGCATCTTTCAGTGTTTAACAGAGTGCCATGAATTAAAGGCTGTCAAAAAGCAATTATCTTTGGTCATATTTCTGAGCAGCTGAAACAGCAGACACAACACATGGAGACATAACAGTGAGACACAGTGAGAGAGTGTGATTTCCTACCCTCTGTGCTGAGTCCTGGGCTGGAGGTGAACTGAGCCACGTCCACGATTTTGACAGCAAACTGCTGCCCCGTCTCTCTGTTGATGCATCTCCTCACCACGCTGAAGGGACCCCTGAACACAGAAGAAAACAAACAAACACTTAATCCATGGTTTGTTGTAAAGTACCTGTTCTGATTCTTTCAGCCATGTGGGGACAGTGGAAACAAGATTTAAAGCACACACTGACATGCTATATACATTATACATTGTGTTTTGCATTTGTGTTGTGCTGTTCTGTATGTACGTATGTTTGGCTCATATTGTATACCTGTCTAACCTTGTTAGAAAACAGTTACTTAAACACATCCAGCACATTCGTCAGTCCACTGTTTGGCTTTGATCGCCAACAAATCCTGGTGGAAATATCTGACTCTAAAGCTCCACTGTGTTCACCAGCTGCTGTTTGGTGCTGAGCCGGTAACATACAGTCAGGTGTTACCCAGTCTGCAGAGGCTTGAAAACTGCACTGAGGTTTTATGCGCAGACCAGTGAACCTCAGTTCAACACCTTTGCTACCAATTCCCATCTCTCTCTCTTCTTGTTTCCTGTCATTTCTCTACTGTCCACTCTCAAATAGAGGCCCAAAAAACAAAAAAGGAGAAAAAAATTAGCTGAAATAATTAATTAATGTTATGACCGTAATGTTGCGATATGACAGCCGCACCCAGTAGATAATAATTTTGAATGAATGCCCATCCCTGACTGAAAAAATAAATAAAGTCAATGTACCACTACCCCTCCCTGTTCCCCTTATTACATCGTCTCCTCCCACTACTTGAGGCATCAAAGTTATGTAAAAACACCGACCCAACGGACATAGAAGAAGATTACAGAGGCTGAGCGTGGCTTCTGCTTGTTCTCCGCACAACACTGTGAGTAGCAGCATATCAGCACATGCAGAGAAGCCATAGGTGCACTTTGGTTCTCATTGCTGAGGTTAGACAGTTCACACACTGAATCGTGCCTCCTGTGGAGGGAGTGTATCATCCCATTCAGTCAGTGGGATAAAGAGAGAGGTCTACAACTCAAGGTCTGCAGGTTGGAATTAATAAGGCAGCAGTGCAGGGTTACAGTGCAGTACACATCAATAAAGACCTTGGCTACAACTGTACTTACAACACTTGGGAAATGGGCTTGAACTAACCTGTAAACACTACGGAATAATGTGTGTGCACGAGAAAGTGAATGAGTCGGGAAGATGAGGTTTAGCAGCAGGGAGGAGGGAGAGGAGACTGTGCAGATAAATGAAGCAAAGGTTCTTGTGTAAGAATAGACACACAGGCAAAACATGCTGGCAGCAGCAGGCTCATAATCCCATTCATCCACCTTATATACCTGCTTATTCCTGGAAGTGAAACATCCCGGACAGGTCAGCTGGCACTCACTGTCATGAGACAGTGTCACACTGTAGCTGTGTTTAGCTGTCATGAAGTTATTTGTGGACGGTGGTGATGAGCTTTAATGATCTGGATTAACAGGCCATGAGATAATCATAAAGTATATGTGTGTGGGGGCTGAATACCACACAGGCATCAGGCTGGGGATCATCGGACATGTTCGAATAGTTGATACTGAACCATTCTGATACCCGAGTTTTGGTATTTCCAATTCAGGGGAGTGGTGTGCCTGTAGCAGCATGCACTATACTGATTTTACTGATACAAGTCAAAGTTATGAATGCACCAGTTTCATCATAAGGAAGAAGAGAGGAAGGCTTTATGGCATCTGTCTCTAAGCTGCTGGAGCTATGTAAATCTACTCTCCAGTCCTATCAGGTTAGAAAATTAATGTTGTGATTATTGGACAGATGTAACATCCTTGTTAGCTACTTTGTGGGATTATGTGCTGTGGTCTGTTCCACAAACCATCTAACTGTGGATTTAAGAGCCTGTTTCTGCTGAAAAATGCATGTTGCAGTTTCCTGAGTCTAAGGTTCTGTCTTCAGGTGACTTGTTTTCAAATCAGAAGATCAATGCTGATATCTTGGTTCACACACACACATTCAAACACCATGCTCCTAGTTTGACTGCATGGGCGTGTGAAGTGGAGTGAATAAAAAGCAGTTATGTCACTGTGAGTACGTTGCTCTTTTACCTCCCTGTGTTTCTGTTGCTTTTCATCTCTTTCATATTCTCGTCTCTGTCCTGTGGGTGAACTGGGGAAACACTGCAGTCAGCTGGGTTCACCAGCAGAGCACCTTTTAACTAGCGGAGATACACAGCAGCCCCCCAACAAACACTCACATGCACACACACACACACAACCTGCAGCCTTCTGCGAATTACCCATCCCACAGCAAATTGCACTCAGCACAACCTCAGTGGTAACGTAAAAGCACTCATTTCACAGCTAAACAAAACACCACCCCTGGTTGCAGCAGACAGCACAGTGCTAAACTGGCTGGGGTTTGAACACAAACCATGCTGCTCCAGTCCTGTGTGTGTGTGTGTGTGTGTGTGTGTGTGTGTGTGTGGTGTGTGCGTGCGTGTGTATGTGGAGTCTTTGTGCACAAACACAGACTGGTTGAACAGATGGTGATCAAGCTAAAGCTGCTTAGCGTCAGAAGGGTGAGGTAGGACGGCACCGTGCCCAAACACGCAGGAGACACACACACACACACACACGAGCATTTCCACACACACACACACACACACATAGATCAAACTGCAGACTGAAATACACACTATGAGAAAGTGTCACTGAGTAAACTGCCACTTTGACCAGGGGGGAGTATGGCGTTTTCTCTGCTGTGTGTGCATGCATGCAGCCATCTCTGGCTCTAATCACACACACACAGAAACAAACACAGGCCACTGGGTCACCAGTTTAATGAGCAGGAACATTTCTCGGTTTCCCCAGTATCACATGACAGGTATTTATTTTACAGGCTGCTTCAAAGTGCAATTAACCAACACACACGTAAGTAAGGAGGCAAATTCCACATTAACCTGCCAAAATCCATCTGTTCCTCCATCAGTCCGTCCACTCATCCACTGATAAGTCATTGATTGGTTAGGTAAATAGGTTACATACATATACAACTGTCAACCCATTTATTAAAGACACAATCTATGATGCTGATACAGATTTAGCAGATTTTGACTCTGTACACAGCGACTGGAAAGAAATGAAAGAGACAAAATGATAGCTTTCTTCCAGCTTTTTCTAAAGCCTTCTGGACAGCGAAGAGCCGAGCTCTGTGGGGAAATCTCCAGCTCCAACTGAAAGATAACATCAGCTGGCAAACAATGAATTTGTCAATTTCAGGAAGTCAGCACTTAGAGCCAAATGAAAAGTCTATCTGAGATTAAACTCCAGCAGGAGTATGCTTCAACCTAAACTTTGTTGGAGCAGGTACATTGGGTCAAAGTGCTCTCATTAGTAATGCAGTCAAGTCCTCTGCTGCGTTATCTCCCTCCATGCTACAGTCCAGTCACTTCACCTCTGTCCCCCCATCGCAGCGCAGCAAATGTCAGGCCTTGCTCGAGGCTTCGCTCGGTACAACGGCGAACAAGAGGCCCTGGAGGAGCCGGGAGGACGGAGGAAAGACAGGCGAGGTGGGCAGTGACGTGAAAAAATACTGTGCTCTGAATACGCAGCTTACTCGAGGAAATATAAAAAAGAAACCTGATAGTAAAAAAGTAGGTGAGACCAGGAGAAGCAGAGAGTGAGCAGGGCCTGAGCGATCATTCAATTTACTGAAAAAGACAGTGAGTATGGATTCCAGGAGAAAAGCTCTTAAATATAAATCAAACAGGTGACACTTCATCAGACAGCAACAGTGAGTCGGCTGCAGGACCACTGCATCTTCATGTTTTATTAAAGTTGAAGCTGATGACAGTCTTTGTCCTATAAATATACGATTAAAACCTTTATGATTAGAGCTGAAATGATCAATCCTTCATGCCAAGTCACTTCATGCCATTTTAAGCCACTGATTTGCTGAATTTTTTAGACTTCTCTGATGTAAATAAAATACCTTTGGGTTTGGAATCATGACTTACTAAAGTATAACAAGGACTTGAATGTTGCCAAGAAATGTGACGGGAAGAGATCTTTAATACTTCAGGATATATCTAATTATTTAGATCATTTATGCCGTTTTTTAAACAGAAATGCAAAGTATATATACATTTTGTCTTTCTCTATTTATATTTCTGTTGACTGAATATCTCCTGGTTCTCAACTGTTCAGACAAAACTAGACATCTGAAGACCTGATCTTGGATTCATTACTTTCAATAGCCATGAAAAATAGCCTACTTGCAATCATTTCCTATATTGAACTTGTATTTTTCAGGGAAATTATTTCCTAACTAGAAGGTTTACTGGAAAGAACCATGTAATTTGGTGATAAACAGAGACAAAGTCCTGAGAGAACTGTAAATATGTTTGAGGGCTGATTGATTAGTTTGTGTCCTAAGGTAGAAGGAGATGAGTTAAACAGCTTTTCATTACATGTCTACATATGTCTACCCAGGATGCATTCAGACACAGTGCTGAGTGTAGGTCACCTGAGTTTTAACAGAGAGCCCAACACACTGTCACTGTGGTCATGTGTGTAACGTCAGGTTGTAGTTACACACATGCAGCAGTCACAGTGAAGTGGAGCATGAGCCATCATGTAGCCTGTGTATTGATTAAAACAGAGGTGTATCTGAGGGTGATGGACAGCTGATCTACCTCCTCTGTTTTTCTGTTTTATTATGATGCATGTTGAGCTGACCTGCCGTGTGCTGACTAAATGACTTTAGGTTATGTTCATTTATATATACGGTACACTGTATATGTGACATTGTAAAGGCTTACAGTGCTGACAGGAAGTTCCTATCTCCACCATGATCGCCTGTTCCTCCTTTGGGATTTCTAAATTCTGTAATATACCTTTATACCATGATACCGACCAGTTATCATGTTTTTGTATTCATTTCACCCACATTAATTTACTGTGAATATGTGTGTGTGTGTGTAGCAAAGAGGTGCTGTGAGCAGCCTGAGCAAGAATTAAGAAAGAGGTTTAAGAAGCACAATCTCCCGCACACATCAGGCTCGCAATACTGCAAAGAAGGAAAGATTAACTTTAGAAATCTGTCAGAGGAGACGAGGTGAAGGAAGGCAGACGGGGGGACAGCGCGGTGGGGGTGGGTGGAGGCACTGCTTTGAACCGCAGACGGCTCAAGTGGCGGAACAGGGCGTCTTGGAAGAAATCAACTGTACATGGAGGAGCCATTCTGGCTTTGAATGGGACTCAGCTGCACACAGCATCTGCCATTATGGCTCTGAATAGACATCAGCTGCACATGGAACTGTTCTGATGATTCCTGCACTTTAGCCACCCTTACTAAAATAACAGGAAGAGGGTGAGGGAGGGGGAGAGGAGGTGGAGGGGAGACAGAAAGAAGAGAGACATGGACAGGAAGAGAAGAGAAGCAGGGTGAGTCCCTAACCCAGATTTTACTCTACTGTTTTGGAGTTCATCCATAGTGTGAGCAAGGCTACATGCACACACTGCATGAGATACCACTGAGTGTCAGTGAATCATGGAGGCAGGGTTGACTGAGGTTACTCAATATTTGTTGGTCTCATTATATCAAGATGTTGACTTAAAACCTTTTTTTCCAAGGATTATTATGATGTATTATCTTATTATTGTCGACTAATTACATGAAATGACTGTTTCAAGGTCACAACACGCTGATTACCTTCTCTAATTTCTCGTCTGTGCTGTGCATTTATCTAATAAAAGTGCTGATCATTGTCGTGGAAATCTTTAACTCCACTTTAACCTTTCAACACACTGACAACAAGACGTGCAAAGGCTTGGAATAAGACCATTACCTCTACTACACACACAGTGCACTTATAGTGTAGAATTACTGTATTAAAAAATTGAATACCCATTGTTATGCGTGGAAGATATTGTATGGTTATCAGGCGTTATCTCCCCAAGTGAAGGCCGAAAAGATGAAATTATAGCATGTACAGTGTGCAAATGCCATTATTGATGTTTTATATAATGTGCATTTTATATTCAATGTAAAACAAAACCTGACAAGCCTGTACAGTTTTAAATAGGACAGTCACGAATGAGCTCTGCTACTGGCTCTATAATTAATTCATTGTGATGTGGCCACTTCTTTGCTAATTGCTGTCGGCTTCGGTCGCAGTAATAAGAAGACTTTTGTTCCATTTCTGATCATCTCTCCTCATTCACTTGTCCTCTCTTAATTTCTCTCACTGTTCCTTCTGGACACGCACTGGCAATGAGAGATGAAAGCACTGAGCTGAAGTACATCCAAGTGTGTGTCTGTGTTAACTATACAGACTAGAGATGATCTTGTTGCAGCTTTGGTACAGTTCAGGGGAATCAGAATAAAGTCCTGGGTTTCATTTCTTTCAGAGTAGGGGAAGGTGTGGAGGGAATAGAATAAAGCAGAGTAGAATAAAGTGCCCTTTGGGTCTTACAACATGCACCAGATGTACTGTACTCTTGGCGCTGCATAATCAATTACTGTCAATTTAAGTAACTTAACAAAGAAGCACGTGCATCAATATCTGTGCGACTCCTGAGAGAAACAAGAGTTTTCACTGCAGTGATGTAGCGGGTTGAACCAGCTGAGGTTAGTCATGTTTCTGCTACAGTGGTCAGGAAATAAAGCTAATTCGTCCAGTATACACAAAATAATTGTACATTTATATAAACTACAGGTTTTACAATGTGTATGTAATCCAACTCTCTTCAAGTATTACCCTATATCACACAGTATATACGCAAGGAAACAAAGAAAGGAACAACTGAACCAGGTAAATTTGGTGTCGTCTGAAAGGCCTCATTGAGAAATAAGTTCCTGTAAAATTTTGTGTCCCTAGCTGCTTCCTAGAGAGAACAGACACACAAACACAAACCGCTCTCCAGTTATAGCAGTAGGATGCGGGGGCGAGTGAGGAGAATCGTCTGCCAGTGTAAAAAGTAAATACTTGTGACCTTTAGTTCCACAGTTCACAGGAATAAGCAGTTAATGACCACACACTCCTGACCTCTACTCTCTGCACCTCAGCTGACCTCACAGGTAGGAGGTGTTGCTATAACCCGGGACCTTAATCTGTTGATATATAAATGACTCTGTGAGAGGATGTGGGGGAAAAGGCTCGGGAGAGAGAGAGAAAAGCATTTGCTGCATTCCACGTCAGTGTAACCAAGGGGAATTTACGACAACATCAAAAAGATAGGGTGCCCTATATTGCATGCCATCTATCTGCATCTTCGTGTGTGTATTGCTGTAGTAAAAGGTGATTTGCAGGCCGCACTCCTTCCCAACTTCATAGTACATCAATCACCCGGTGTCTCATTCCGTAAATGTCACCAGCTTTACGAGACACACAAGTCCAGAGCATCACTCAGCGCTCAGACTACGCCCTGATGGGCCAACCTGTGGCGAGGACAGCTCCACTTGGGCACACGTGTGTCAGTCAGGTCATCAGAAACAACAGAAGAGGAAGTTGCACTAAGCTGCTTTGCATCAGGCTGGTCGATGGAGATGGCAGTCACGTTCTCTTAATTAGAACAAAACAAAACAAATGAATAATCTGATCTTGACAGAGAGAAGGAAACAGTTCATGCATTCAGAGGAACCAAAGATAAACAGAAAACAGAGATAATCTAGAAATAATCTCAGCCTCACTCTCATCACTGAAAGCTGTGCACAACGAGACTGAGGTGAGGCAAATGAATAGGAACAGAAAAGCTCAGGGCTTCACGCTCTCAGAGACTTAATGAAACTTCAGCCTGAAGGAAACAATTAAAGTCAATCAACGCTAAATGAATGTCATTAACATGTTTACACCTCCTGGAGAGCCTCGAGAGAGAGAGAGAGAGAGAGAGAGAGAGAGAGAGAGAGAGAGAGAGAGAGAGAGAAGGAGGGGCACGGAGATAAGACAAACAGATGTTGTGTCCGAAGTCACTTTGTTTAGCTGCCTCACAGTTCACACACAGAGCAGTGTGGCAAGCTGTAAACTTCACAACCGAGTCTCATCTTAAAATGACCAAACCACAAAACTGTGATGGAAACGAAGGGCAGCACGACTTGTTTCTGTTGGCTCCTACAATACTCTCAGCCTTGGTGTCAGGTGTTACGCCAAGTTCTGCCCGCCTGCCGAGAGCAGTATGCCCATCGTGGGAACAAGCACAACTAAACTGGCTGACAACACCATCAGCAGCCCAGCAGGAGACACACTTCGATGTGCAGTAGGATTTCATGACTGAAAAAATATCTTGGTTTTGAACAGCCAAATATGATTAACTGACAAAACTCTGAACTGGGTACAGCCCAACCTAAGTCAGTCCCTATTTTCGGACTTTTAGGAATTGCTGGTCCAATCCACTCCTGAGGAGCAGCATCTATCAAGATCCTGCTCTGAACAACAGTGATAAGAGATTGATTGACCGATCAACTGATCTCACACCATCTTTACGCCCTGGAAAAGCAAGAGTAAGTAACTTGTGGACAGGTGATGGACATCTTTGACTGACTCTTTCTTTTCCTTTCTGTCTCTCTCAGCCATGTAGAAACCAAACACACATTGATTCAGTTGTTGACAGTGAAGCTTCACTCAGCCAGCCGTCGCAGTTGCCTTTTAACTCTCTCACATAAAATAATTTATGGTAAAGTGACAAAAAAATTGGAGCAAAAGTGGTGTACATCTGACACAAATGCTGTTTGGTACATTGGGGACACAGACACAGAGAACAGAGGCAGCTCTGATGGTGTGCAGAGAAAATTCATGA
Source organism: Lates calcarifer (assembly GCF_001640805.2). Taxonomy (NCBI): domain Eukaryota; kingdom Metazoa; phylum Chordata; class Actinopteri; family Centropomidae; genus Lates; species Lates calcarifer. Next base: position 2,705,570 of record NC_066833.1, read on the forward strand.
GTATGCAGTTTATGAACAAAGCGGAGAGAGAGAGAAAAACAACACAAAGCCCTACCTGCCCCTGAGTGAACAACACACAAAAGCAAAGACAGTGGAGAAAGAGCAAGTTAGAGAATACAAACACACAGAGGGAGGAATAGAGATGGCCTGAGGGTGGACACAACAATAGATCTTGTGTTTAATGGAGGCCAACTGAGCAATGAGAATGATAATGATTCATAATAAGTCATCAGGCTGTCCTCAATACTCTCCCCCCCTTATTTAAAGAACATACCGTCTGTAATGCTAGATTATAGTGCTCTTAGCAGACTAATAACCACTGACCTATATTTATTGTGAACGGTCCCTTCATGCTTTGAAAAAGCATTTGTGTATATATATTAAAGCTGGACCTTGTGAGCATTTACACAGCGTCAGGGGTTTAATTAACATTTTTTCAGGTTGATAATTTAGCCAAGGTCACACTTCTTGTCAGTCAGACTTTAAAAAGTTATGGCCCTGGATCACTGTAACTGTGAGAGAAGCCAGCTGAAAATAAGCACAAGTTAGATTTTCCTCTAAGGCCTTTAGAGATAACTTTCATTCAGTAGCTTAAGAGCTTTACGTTAAAATGACACAGATAACCGTCTTATAAGGAATATTCTCCTCTCCCTCACAGCATATCATCTGATCTGCTTTAAGGTGATGACTGGCTGGTTTGACTGAAGGAAAGCAACACAGATGGAGGAGTTTACAGATGGCAAGTCAGTGAGGGATCATGTTCTTTTCTTATTTACTTCATCGATTAATTGGCTGATCATTTTCACAATTATTTGATTAATCATTTAATCAATTAATTCTTCAGATTGCCTGTTTTTTCTAATCAACAGTCCAAAGCCCTCCAATATCCAGTTTACTGTCATAGGAAGATGGAAAATCTTGACATTTGAGAAACTGGAACCAGTGGAAATGTTTTTTAAAATGTGTTTAAAACAATTACTGATTTTCAAAATGTTCTTTTATTCGTTTTCTGTCACTCAACTAATCCAAAAGAGATGTTTTTCTGACCAACAATCCAGCAGAAAGCAGAAAATCTTCACATTTAAGAAGCTGGGTGCAGCAAATATTTGGTACGTTTGCTTCAGAAATGACAGAAAAAATAAATCGATTATGAAAAAGTTACAGGTGCATTTTCTATCAAACAGCTGAATAACTGTTGTTGTGACAAGGAGCACTGTTCAAAGGAAGTGAGGCATTTCAAATATTTATCAACAGGATAAATAAGAAAAAAATATTCTGCTGTACCAGAATCATGATATTCACAGTACGTCAACACTTTAGGCCAGTGGGTGCAGGTATCAGCATTTTAATATGTCACTGTTTGTGCTTTATGTTTTTACTTATCTCTTATGTTTTTTATTTCTGTAAATACTCATTACAACTGATGTTTTTCCTTCAATACACCTTACCTCCTACCTACACTGATGTTTTAATGTCTTTACCACTTTTCCACACAGTCACAGAAACACAGAGCATCTCTCTTGCTGCTGACAGCTCTGACAGCTAAAGAGTCAATCACAGTAAAAAGCAGAGGCGTTACACCTGCGTGTGTGTTGGAGCACTGAATGGAGTCGCTCTGCGTCGCACTGCCCTCTGTTTCCATCATGGTTTTGTAATTTTGAGACAAAACTTGAAGTGTTTAGGTTTACAACATGCTGTGCTTCTATGCTGCCTCCCTGTGTACAATGAAAAACAATGAAAAAACATAAGATAAAAAATAATGATTCCAATCATTGATGTTTAGGATGCAGCCCAAACACCAAAAATACTCAATGTAATATAATGTAGGACCAAGAGAGGAAGCAAATTCTCACACTGGAAAACCTGGAACTACCACATGTCTATTGCTGATCTATCATCATGTCTCCAAAATACATATACACAGACAAATCTGACACTGGTGATGTTTTAAGCTGAATGTGATGCAGACTCCTGTGAGGACAAGAGCAGCTGAATGAGTCGAGAGACCTCATGAATAGTAGAATAGTGGAAAATCACAGCACATCACACAGTGTGTTCTGACGCGCGCACACGCACACAATTGCACAACACTGTTTCAGATCATAGCAGGGTTTCTCCTCGTGTGAGGATGAGAGAGGAGCCACCGATATCTCAACAAGTGCAGCCTTTTAGAGACGTGCTTGTATGTGTGTGTGTGTGTGTGTGTGTGTGTGTGTGTGTTTGCAGTGCTGTGCCAATGGCACAAATTCAATTAAATGTCTGACATTTCCCAGCATCTGCCCAGGGGCTTCACTGTACAGACACAAGAGCAGAAAATGGGAAACCAGGAAGAACAACTGGGAGAAAGAGAGGGAGGAAAACAGTAGTTAGGGGAGAGTATGGCCAATCAGCACCCTCCAACGAGGTGAGAGTAAGAAAAAAATCACCTACGCATCAACACCTTTACGCACCCCTCCCCCAGCCAAACATCATCCTACAGCTTCTTTTTTCTTATTTTCCCATCAGTGGTCGTCTCTGCCTACTCGGGTCTCTGTAACCATGCCGTCATCTCTCCCTCCTCTCTCTGGCAGAGTGGTTATGTAAGGAGGCAGAGCTCGGCAGCTTATTTACGCTCCCATGGGGCTTAGGCAGAAGCCTGGACATGCCAGCACCTGCAATGCTCATTGGCAGTCCGCAAATACACACACACACACATTCACACAGAGGGCACTGCAGCAGAGATGACAGGCTTTCCCTAAACCACCACCACCCCCACCTCACAGAGAAGCTAGTCAGGGTGTAAGATGCTAGTTTGATGTACTCATGCAGTGGTAGCAGTAGCAGGCCACCAGGCTTAGACAGATAAACTGTGTTTGAGATTAGAGGGCAAGCCACAGACTTCAGCTGAGGTCTTATGATCAAAGACTGCTTTAATATTTCAGCCATTTTTATCATGAACAGTGAAAATAGTTGAGAGGATGTGGACTCGATTGTAGGCAGCGATTGTGCACAGCAGTGATATTATACAACTCTGTATTTTACAATGCTCCAAATGTGTTTATTTTGTGTTGTGGCCAAGAAGTGTGTAAACCAGGGGGCAGCAATATTAGGTTCAATCATGGCCCAACACTGTTATTACTGACAGTGGATTTCTGAGAAATGATGTCCAAGCTCTGCTGCAAACTTTAAAAGTAACATTTCAGCTTTTGTTTTTGGCTGAAGTATTTTTGTTTGAGGCCCAGATCTGGACCACAGGCCGCCATAGGCCTACCACTAGTGTGAGTCTTGGTCTTGGTTTCCTGTAAGTCACACTCAGATGATGTCAGTGATGAGATTAGTGACAACAATAACAACTCTGCAGTAATCAGAAGGTGAATCATGATTCTTTCTGCTCCGAGAATCAAGGAGCGAGGAACAAGGATACACAAGACTGTCTTACTGGAGAACATGCAGAGATGTGAGTGCCTTTTAACCATTACCTGATTAGTCACGCAACAGAAAATAAACTTCAACTATTGTGATAATCAAATCATCATTTTATTGTTATTTTTTAAGCAAAATTGCAAAAAATGTAACAGCTGTCGCTTTCCAAATGTGATGTTTTGTTGAGAGTAAAGTGAATATTTTTCTGCCTGAAAACAAGACAGTGGAAAACATCACCTATATTCTAATATATATATGACAAAATGATTCATCATAATTGGCAGATAAATAGATCATGAAAATAATCATTAGCTGCGACTGTATTCCAAACCATTAAGAGTCACTTCAGAGCTGTTTAAGCTAACAGACAGCTGATCGAGCGGAGCCTCCGTCATCAGAAACTGACTGCTCAGAGAAGAGTATTTATTTTCTCTTTAAACGCTTTTCTTTAATTCTAATTTCCCTGTATCTGTCCTCAAGTCTTAGGTGAGAGGGAAGATGCATGGAAAAGATGTTACAGGGGAAACTGGAGGGATGTAGCCACAATATTAAGATCAGCTGAATCAAACCAAGCATGTCTAAAGTTGCACAAACTGCACAAACAAATGACAAGACTATGTTACACTGCATGACAAACAGAGGGGGCAGAAATGAAAACAAACAAAAAACACTGCTTCTTTCCTCCTCTTAAAAAAGATAATTCATCAATTCCTTTTCAACCCTGAGTTACACACAGACCCAGCCATTTCATTAAGATTTTATTCCACTCCTGTTAATTAACTTAGCAGCCATTTTACTTCTCTACACTAAATCTAAATGTTGCAGCATCAGCTGCGGTTTCTGTTTGATGTGTCAGATTTCTGTGTGGGGAGGGTCATCTCTGAAGGAGGCTCCTCAGTCCCTTCAGAAGCAGTGGAGCCTCATGTGAGCCAGAGCAGAAGAGTAAACATGAGTAACACTCGTCTTTTATGAAGCAACTGCACTTACAGAGGAACAGAGAGAACAAGAGAAATTATTTATCTCAGGAAAATACCAATGAAAACAAGCACTTTTTAAGAGATGTATTTTTCATTTGCTCTGTTTTGGCTGTTTCAAAGTGACTACAAGTTTTCATCCCTGAGCTGAGAACAGTTAACCCTCTGAAGCCCACAGGAGCATATACTCCCAAATATCACGCTGTCCTTAGAGCGTCATTACTCTGTGATGGTTTGAGCTACAGACATGCCATTTCTTCCTCTTGCATTAGCATATTGTTAGAGCAGAAATTTTAAACCAATGAGGCCATTGTCATCGCTGGCTGCCAATCAAAGTTCATCCTCATTAATTCCCACACCACTAACCTCTATTTGATTAGACCTTTTTCTCCCCCCCCCCCTTACTGGTAAGGGAGTTGTATTACATTTTTCAAAAGAGCCCAGGCCCTTCGGTGGATTGAGATAGAGGAGTTTATGAAACGTCTTGGCTCTGATGTGTTAATGTGGGATCACAGTGAGTGGCAGATGGAATGAAGGAAGAGAGGAGGGGATGAAAACATATATTAGGATTCTGTCTGAGTCATCACACAGACACAGGGTAACAGCTCCTCTGCTCTTACATTTGTGCTCACAAGCTTCCTGCTCCTATCCTAAGGAGTTTAGATGACGATGGTTCGGTTCAGTTGTTTTTCCCCAAATAAAACCACTCTGCAGAGGCAACAGTGAGTTGAGACATTATCTACCGAGCACAGGCATTTAGAGAACAGGCTTAGGCTGGCTTACCATATTCCACTCATCCTCCCACCTTGGCCCTATACACCCACACACACAATGGATGTCTGCAGCATCAACTTTGCCTTAACTGCTAATAACTTGAGTTACAATTACCCAAAGAATCAACGAGAGGAGACAGAGAGGAGGGAAAAAAGGCAGCTGATGTAAGACAAAAAAAAAGTCAGTGCACTTGTTTGGTCCACATTCTGTGTTCACTGAGATTCAGACTCCACCCCACCGCCCACATATCCAACCCTCTAACCGTCCTGACAAAGCTCCAGCACCGCAGGAGCAATGTGGAAAAATGACCACAATACTGACTCTTGTGATTTTGAACCAAAGCCTTTTCTGCCCGGCGTGGCCTAATCTGGTCTGGACTGGCCCTGTCTGCTGCCCACTGGGGCCCGGGCTGTGCAGGCCTGTGGAACAGGGCCAAGCCAGCAACAAATGCACAGTTAGGGAGACAGGAGGAGGACCACATACTGGTCGCCCGATCATAAACAAGTGTGTGTGTATGTGTGCAGATGAACACACAGTCAAACACATTACCTGCTCCCTGACCCTGAGAGGGAGGAACAGAGAGGATGGGAACAGAGACAGGGGTGGGGGGAGGTGGTTGACGATGATTCGTTGTGACAGGAAGTCCCACTGTGGACTTCGATTACAGAATCCTCACCCTCCCTTTCAACCTCCCCCCTTTGTTCCACCAGCGTGTGTCAGGTGAGGGGTGAAGCAGTGAGGCCACACTCAGGGGAATCCACACGTCAGCTTGGATGCAGTAACATACAGTAGGGGAATTTTATTAGAGAAAAACACATACGCAGCATGAATGCCACATATCGGGCAGGACACACTGGGCGACTGCCCCAGGACCCCCAGGGGGATCTAAAAGCCCCAGGTTTAGTCTACATCGTGAGTCTACTCAGGTCCTCCATCCTTTATCTTGTGGCCCAGTCTTAATCTAGTTTAAGACCTGAGTTGTTTAAATTTATATTGTGTGTAAAGTAATTAACGCAGAGATAACCTCGAGAAAGGTTGTGTTATTCAATCCTAAGAGAACTATGGGACTGCAACCAACAACTATTTTAATTATCAATACAAAGGACAAGTATTTTCTTTAAGCATCTTTTCATTGTTTAGTCAGAAAACAGTGAAAATGGCCTTAGTTAACATGTATTATTTGATTTTTGTTGTCTGAGCAGCTGTCAAAAATACAAACATGTTGAGTTAATCATAAAAAACTGAGAAAACCAGTGAAATTCATAAACAAGAAGCCGGTACCTGTGGATATTTGGCATTTTTTGCTATTAAAAAAAGACAAGCGATTAGTAATCAGTTCGTACAGTTGTTGCCAACTAATCAGTTAATTCACAGAATCAATAAGCACCTTTCAGACCCTGGTAATGTCAACATTAACAGATGGGTTTAGCAGTGGTTAATTTGATAAACATATTCCTATCTAATATATTCACTGCACAATTATTAGTCATCTCTGACAGAAGATAAAGGGAGTGAACAAGTGAGTAAAACCATGTGTGGAATAAAAAGCAAGACAAAGTGTGTGTGTGTGTGTGTGTGTGTGTGTGTGTTCGTGTTCAAGGCATTTACAGTTGTCAGTCGAGGAGGAGGGAAGGCATAAAGAGTGACAGCTCTGAGTCCTGCAGTTAAGGGCCTTTCCTGCCTCCTCCCACGCAGCTGTGGATGAATGAGTGAGCAGCGAGCTCCCAGGTGGCTGAGCGGAAAGAGACCCTCGTCATTTTTTCCTTGATTTTTGACTCTAACGCTCACTAACACATTTGACAAGATTCGCTTCAATCACTGCAGATTTATTCTGCCTGAATTAACGATTAGCTTCAGTCTGAATAAATTTGTATAATTTAAAACTGATCTGTAGCAATTTGCTCTAGTATTTCTGATTGTTTGAATTCTTTCTTCTATTAAGGTATTCATTTTTTAATCCAATTCTATCTGATTTGAGGCGTAGCTCTGTTGTGTGGACAGCGGAGCCAGGTACCACCAATGGCAAACCCTGACAAAGCTGCACTGATATCAAAAGCTCAAGCTCTGTACTGTGCACAGGAGTGAGAGAGGAAACATATTTTCTGTGTTTGAACGCTAACAGGTCTTAATGAAGCCTCAGGAAAACATGTGTCAGGGGAGCATGAGAATAAACAGCAGAAAAAAGTGAGAGGACGACAAAGCAAGAAATGAATGGGAACGTGGGAAGGAGAAAAATGAGGGTTAAAAAATTAAAGCCAGAGGAGAGAAAACTCTCCGATCCAATCGTCTGAGTGTTTTGGGTCATGAGCCAAGTGTGAGATTTGCTGCCGGATGCTGTTTCGGGACCATCTGCAGAGAGAGAGGAGGCACTCTCTGGATTAACCGGCTGATTTGTTGCCTAACTTTGAGTAAGCACCCAATCAGCTCTGTGAGAAATGCCCATTCTTTACAGTACACTGAAAGCAATTAATGCAAGACTTCCTCAGAGCAGGCCCAAGTGCTGCCTGATGTCATGATCCCACTGTGTGTGTGTGTGTGTGTGTGTGTACCTGGATCCTGCTGCAAAATTAATGGGCTGGATGGACCGTTAAATCTATGACATCATCCCACTGCTAAATCATTGATAAGCTGCGGGGCCACTGCTGGATCAGAATGAGCCCATTAAGGAAGCACTGAAGGACAGGATCCTCCAGGAGAAGACAGCATGTTTAAGGTGGTAGCCTGCAGCCCACCATGATCTAAGATCCACATGAACCTCCAAAGGCCCACAAGCATATGTGTGTGTGTTTCTCAGTGTGTATGCGTGGGTGCAGTGGAGGCCTACACACACACACACAGCCTCACACAGTTTTTGCTCATAATGTATTAAGAACAAAACCACACTCACAGGGAGTCTCCTCAAAAACATACGCAAACACAATCTGACAGTGAGGTTCCTGCCCTCAGGTGTTCTGGCTTTACCCCCCAGCCCTGCGATGGATCACAGCTCAGAGAGAGGACACTGGAGCAGGTATTTAGAGCACAGCATAACATGATGTAATACAGGAATCAGAGAGCTGTCCACGACAACAACCACAGGAACAATCAGCCTGTGAGAACAGTTACAACAGGGTTTCAATGAGAAAGGTCAGAGGTCAGGAGCTTGTGATGAAGAACAAAAAGGCTCGATCATAAATCACCCATAGAGACGGCAATCAACAGCTCAGCAATGATTTTGTTTTAATGCAACTAGTGATAATTTACATTATTGATTCATGTTGATTATTTTCAATAAATCAGATAACTGCTCTATAAATGTCCTGTTAACTTTCAATTATTTTCTCATATATTGATTCATTGTCTGGTCTATAAAATGAAACAACATCCTCTTTAGTCTGACCATCAGTCCAAAGATAGTGTAGTACAATTGTATATTTTGAGAATTTGAGAAACTCAACATTTTTGGGGTTTGTTTAACAGGATTTTTTTTGCTAATTTCTGATTGTTGGACAAAATCATTTTTTAGTTTTAAAAATCAGTTGATAAATCAATAAAATGATCAGCAGATAAACTGATAATGAAAATGATCATTAGTTGCAGCCCATTCTGGCTACTGCACTGCATTCTACACTAGCCCCTTTTACACAGCCTGTTCAAGGCAGGAATGTTGTGCTGTTATTCAGCCTCGCTGCTCTGTACAAACGCTACAAAGGTAGAAATGGGGGCGGGGGGTGGTCACTGTCCTGCCTTTGAGCTGGCAGTGGAGGCAGTCACTGAGCCGGACTGATGTCTGTGTAAAAGAGAGAGCCAGCACGATGGGACAGACGCCGACCAACACCAACTGCTGTGCTCCATGCCACACCTCTGATTCCATGATGCCAACATCACACACTGAGGCATTACATCGGCTTTGTGTGGTGCAGTGTAAACAAACACAAGCAGCGTAGTGAGGGGTCATAACTCCAATACACTCTCTGTGAATAAGGGTTACTGTGTTTCAGTCATGTATGTAGAGGACTGGATACCAAATTCGAAGGCGCCCCAAATGTGCACAAACACAGATAAACTCTCCACAAGTTTTTGGGTCCACAGTGCAGCAGAGTCCCTCTCCAGCTGAACCAGTGGAGAGCATGCACATACACACGAGGGGGATGACATAACTGACTCATACAACTCCTACACGCCAGTCATTTTCAGGGGGTTTGTGACAATCTGAAACATTCATTCACTGTTTTATAGCTGCTCCTTCTCTAATGATTGGATATGGAGGAAAAGGCTTCTTATGCCAGCGTGCATGATGCGATGCTGCAACGCTGACTGTGGCCACTGACTGAATCACCTGACAGCCTGGTGCTGATCCTGAGGTTGTCTTTCATGAAAACTACTGTCTCCTTTCATGGAACAAAAAAAAAAAAAGAAGAGCTGAACACAGTGTTCTTCCAGTGCAAATACAACTAAAGCTCTCAGAGAGTTTTCCAGATTGTGATGAAAATATCACTTGTGAAATATTTACCCTCTTTAGCAGAGCAAAACGGAAAACCTTCAGCTGAAGGAGAAGCATCTTAATTACAGGAAGCAGAGGAATTCATGGGAAATGTGTTTGTAATCTTAACAACAGCACAAACAAACCACAGACACAAGATAAACCCAGCACTGAAAACTGTTGTTTTTACAATCTTCTCATTTGTTTATGGTAATCAGACTAATTAAAACTAATCAGAATTATCAGTAATGTAATGCAGCTTAAAACTGTTACACATATCACTTTTAAGAGCAAAGAATTAAAATGATCCCATTATTTTTTTTTAATCAACTGCGCTGATGCAATGTAGGATTTTCTCATTAATAAAGTGCTGTGAAATTATAAACAGAAGGCCTGATTATCTGCTTTGCATTTTTCATTTGGTCTAATTTGGGAGCTCTCAGGCTTGATTCCCAGCACAGACTAGTTTTGCATCAAAAGCAAAGAGGAGGGAAATAATAAATTACGCCAATAATAAACAGCTCAGGAGGGCTGTGAAGCTGTCATCGCAGTTCAGATCACAACGATTCAGCTGCATAAAACAGAAAATCCAACACCGGCCCTGGTCAAAAACACAGGTTTCAAAATTTAGCTGCGGTCACCGCAGCATGAGGTCATCAGTACAGCAGGAGAGGTTCGTGTTCTGGGTTCAAATTTAGAACAGGGCTGAATACTGTGTCCTGTGTTTGACTGGTCTATATTCAAACAGCCACTAACCAGCGGTGAGCAACACAGCTTCATATACAGAACAGTCATTACACCGAACCAGACCTCCCGAAAGCCTGGAGCTTCTCTACTGGGAATCCAACCACAGCCATCAGCCTCTGCCGCTCCGATGCACTCAGCTGACCACAAACCATAGAGATCTTCAGGAATAAGGAGTGGAAACTCTGACGCTAAATCCCTGGCATCCTTCTGCCTTTGCACTAAACACAACTCTGACAAAACATAGCTCACGCTGCAGAGCATCGGCTCGGACGAATCAATGAAATCAATCGAACTTTTGATTAAAACTGCGGTGCATTTAAATGATGAAAGGGTGAAGTAAGTGCAACAGAAAAGCTGCTGGATTTTTACCAAGAAAACAACCATGAATTTGTCTTTTCACTGATGAAGAGTCCAATCTTGATTCTCAAAGCAATTAATCACGTCCTGGATACAGACAGACAGGGGGAGAAAATGGTGTGTGTGCGTGTGTGAGAGAGAGAGAGAGTACTTTGTGCCCTCTGTGAAGAGAATCTGCACAGTGGTCAGCATATTGGCTCGGCCATTTCCTCCCAGCTCAGGCTGTAGTCTATAAAAGTTAATGATCCCACTGGACTGAGACTGGGCAGGCATGCATGAAAACACATTGGTACGTTTATATGAACGCACAGACATGACATGTAAATGAACACACACACACACACACACACACACACACGTACTATTAATCCTCATCCCACACATACACACACTTCACAATGCCTTGCAGTCCTGTCTTTTAAGGCTCAGCGGAGTTGGGGGCAGGTTTCCTCCCTGTCTCCTCAAATTTCACGCACACTTCAGTTGTAAGCCTCCTTACATAACACTGCTCCCGAACTTCCACTGCGCTGCCAGAGATCTGTGTGTGTGTGTGTGTGTGTGTGTGTGTGTCATTTCACTGGTCAGTAATCACTGTGCTAAGTGTCCTGCACTTGTACTTCCCAGTGCCGCCCAAAAGAGAAAACAAGGAGACATGAAAGGACAGAACAAGAACGAGTGAGAGTGAATGGTGGTTTTAAAAAAAGTGCAGATACTTTATACACGCACATTTTACACCACACTGGTTAAATATGCACACATACACAGACCGCTCTGTCATAACATTTAGCTCCTTCACATAAGGAAGAAGCATTACTCTGCTTCTAAACCCACACAGCATCAGTCTTTTTACTGCTTTATACGGTGTAGAGGAGAGGAGAGGAGAGAGAGAAAGAAAGGGTTGAGTGAAGGAGGAAAGGAACAAAGGTTGGGGAAAGGAGAGGAGGAACAGTACAGGGGAAACAAGGAGGATAGAGGAGAGGAAATGTTGAAGAGAACAGTTTGAGGAGGAGAAGTGAAAAGATGAAAGAAAAGGAGACAAGAAGGAAAGGAAAGTAAACAAGAAGAGGAAAGGAGAGGAGAGAAGCCCAGTGATGCAGACAGGAAGTAAAATGAATGTTGAGAATAATGAAACGAGGGAGGGACTGACAGCAAGCGTTAAAGACTAATCATGGTGTGTTTAATTGCAGTCAGAAATAAAAAGCAGTCACAGTGAAGTGGACAGAGACGTGTAGTGAGTCTCCTACAGACACATTAATACACACAAACACTCATACTGGAGAAAATGGATCTCATCATCCTGTGGTGTAAATAACTGTTGAGAGCTCTCTGTGGGATAAGAAAAGAGCAGCACTGCTAACAGCTGTCACATTACAGTATCACATTAATGTGATTTGGCCTGCTGCATGTAAGAGAGGAGGGAGAAGAGAGGAAGATGGCACTTGGATACATGCAGTGTGTTTTCTCTAATGTATCTTAATTAGCCCCCTAATGTTTTATGTTAATCCCTCTCACAGTTTATTTCTTTTTAGTTTACAACCCACTCTGTCTTCCTCACACTGTCACTCTTTAATTTCTTCACACTCTTATGGTTTCGCTTTTTTCACTCACATACTGTCTGTGCATGAACTACTGTAGCTCTTCCTGGATGTAAATACACTGAAACGCTGTCGCCTTCATTGTACTGTAACGTCCTTCCCCATCAAATAAACATGACAGCATTGTTCAGCTGCTGCTCCTTTTCTATCTGTGCAAGAAAAACCGCAGTCATACTTTTGTCAAAGCGCTCTCTCTCCGTCTGTAGCTGTGCAGTGTCATGGCAACAGAGTGGTCACAATGAGCGCAGTTTATCAGGGTGTGTTTGAAAAGGTTTTGCTCCTGTAATTCCAGGCAACACTCGAGACTGTCCGACCCTCTGCAGTAATAATGATAAGTTCCTCTCTTTAAGTCACTTTCAGGTAGAAATAAAAGGCGTGCAGATATTATGAGTTTCAAAAAGGTCACCAATGATACAGAGCGATGCAGCTTTTCCTCAAATGATTCATCGATCAGTTCATTAATATTAATGGAGAATGATTTGTTAACCTTTTAAGTAATTTATCGAGCCACGATGTCAAACATTTGTTGGTTACAGCTTCACAAATGTGCTGATTTGCATGCTTTCAGCTGTTCCATATTGTAAGTGAATTTAGATTTTCTGATCATGTGCACAACTAATAAAGACCATTTGTGTTTCTTTATGATATTTTACGGACAAAAGAATTTAAACCATTGTTTTAATCAATAATGAAAATAATCATCTGCAAGTCTAAACGAAGATGCACTGCACAGCATGGTGTCTTTTGTTGTCAGCACTGAAGCATTATATCCTAACCAATACTGGATTGACGTGGCCAGGTTTCCATCCAAATGTACTGGAGCCAAATTTCAAGAAAATCGGCAAAAGAAAATGTGAATTAAATCACGTTTCCATTATGAGAATAACAGGAGATGGTTCATCAAGATCAACACCTGGTGGTGTTTATTTTCTAGTCAGGTGCCATTAAAGAGAAGAAAAGACAAAACCAACATAGAAAATATGTAAGTAAGGTTTGTTTCACACATTAATTAGTCGTCAGAGTCTCTCCTAGTCTGAGTGGCATTTAAGTCACATGATTCATTGTGCCATTTATTCACACACAATTTGCTTTTAGTCACACAGCAACTTTTCCTCGTTCCACTTTTTGCAATATTTGTCCTGATTTTCAGCATTTCTACTCTTGTTTTTCATGTATAACTTGAAATGCAAATAAAACAGGTTTCTGTACACCCACCTATCATTAAAGAATTGTGACAAATACACACAGAGCACTATGTCTGGTGCATAAACTATGTAATGGCGACATGGTTTCTTTTGCACAAACAACAAACCACAAAACATCTGGCAAAACAGTTGGATTTGTTTTTACATCTGACCAAATTGGCTGCAGAGTGGGTCCCATTAAAACCACATCCGTCTGAGTAACCTGACATGACTATCAAATAAATCCACGACAACCCTGTTTCCAGGATGTTCACATTACTCTGAACCACATAAATGTTGAAATCAATCTGTTTGTTCAGATTAAATAATAGCATTTTGTGCATGGAAACATTCCCACTGCATAAGTCAGTCTATTATCTGAGAATGTATCAAAGTTGTGAAACTCTAAGTGACTCACTTGCACCTTAATATAAGAGTCTGAACAGTACACGAGGCCATAACCTAAGTAATGGCCTCAGTTTATCATGAAAATGAAAGCTTTGGCTACATTTTCAGTTCCATCTTGAGTCATCCCTATTATCATTACACTCAGAGCAGCAGCAGCCTTTCCTGAGCGCAGCTTTGCTTTCTGCCAGCTCCACAAGTTCTCCAGGACTCAGCAGCCCTGCCAAAGAGTGAGAAGCCAGTCTGCCAGTTTCTGCCAAGTTCTCAGACAGACTTCAAAGGAAGTGAGCTGCCATTCTGCTCTTTTATACCAGAGAAGAAGAAGTTGAGTGGCCTCCAGGCCAAACAGAGAAAGAAAGCGAAGGAGAGGAGAAGAAATAAACAGTGACAGACAGAGAGGAGAGGGACAGAGAGAAATTAAATGAGAGGAGGAGAGAGAATATATTTTGAGGCTCAGTGATCTAGAGAAAATTCAGGTTAACCTTGAGGAGATGGGGAAAATGGCACAAAGGGTAAAGGTATCGTTAAATATCTGCAAACGCTAGCCTCCCTCCTCTCTGCGCAGTCTCCTGTTTCCCCGTCAGAAGACGAGGAGAAGGGCAGCAAGGGTCAACTCTTACTGTCTCGTCTGTGCGCACACATGGTTCAACTGTAGAAAGACACGCTGACAGGCCTTGTTCACCCTCCTCACACTACCTCCTGTCTTGTACGCTGTCCTCTCTTGCTCACTTGTTGTGCTGCTCTCACAGTGTCAGCTTGGTGGTGAATTTGTATCCTGACACGCTGCCTAACCTCAACATGTTCACTTCCAACTCCCGATCTCCTTCCTACAGTCAAAGGCAAAGCCACACGGCAGAGAGCTGTATCTGATTTCTTGTGCTAGTCCGCATTGATCTACATGCCAGTGATGCTTCTCCAGGGCCCGAGCTCCAATCAGCACAACACACAATCCACTAAAATCTATGCTACACAGTCAATTGTCTGGGAGCACAGCCTGAGAGAAACTGTGTGTCACGAGAAAGGAACTCAGTGCTCGGAAGAAAGCCTTTGTCTGGCCCACAATAAGTTCCTGTGTGCTTGTAAAGGCCACCTCTGATATTAAGTGCACTGCAGTTACAGCCCCCATATACACGAACAAGTCTCTCTGCACTATAAACAGACTGAAGTGCCTGACCATCTCACCAGGACCTCTGAGCTAAAAGAAAAGCTCTGACCTTTATCTTGTCTGCTGCCTTTCTCATTTCAGCATCCGTGGGTGTCTGAAAGCTCCAGAGCGGCTGAGCCCACTCATCCATTCAAGCCACGGCAGGGTCAAAGGGCACGGCGGTAATGACAAGATGATATGCTCAGCGTTCAGCATGGGCCCATCATGTTGTGATGAAACCACAAGATGAGGTGTAGTTTCCCAGTGATCGCTCCTTCTGTGCTCTGTCTGTCTCTGTGGAGAGCCTTCTTAAACAACCTATTAGGCTGCAGGGGGTTGAAGAATGGGCGCTTATAGAGGTTTAGATATATCCTATAGCCTGGCCTACTGCTGTGTAGTGTTGCCTAGCATGTAGATAATGGGGCTGCCTCCCTAAAATTCAATGATTCAATGCATCTGTTGGGAAGACGGCCGACAGCGTGAAGCGGGGCGGTGCGACTCGTTTCTGTTGGCCGCTCAGAAACTCTCCGCTCCAGTGTCAGGTAAGCTCTGCCGAGAGCTGCGTGCCGTGGTGTTATGGCGAGTTAAAACCACCTGCCGACACAGTCAGCAGCTCGGCAGGAGAGACACTCCATGGTAGGATTTCATAACTGAAGTATGACCAAGACAGCAACTCTAGGTCTGCAGTGTTTAGACAGTATACATAATGTGGTGGCAGGAAAATATTTGCAGCTGCTGCAATGTCACAAAGTCACAACTGCACTATGCAGAGGGCTTTTAATTTGAAACAATGCTTACAGGAAGTGGAGACAGTTGAGACAAGGGGAGAAAACAGAGGAGAGAGAAACGTAGATTTAACTAATATCTAAATAGATTTCGATTAACTACTGACTCTACTGGCACAAATCTAAAAGGGTGGCCGCTGGACTGTCAAAAAAACAATTAAGTTTTTATTGGCTGTGTCTGTCTCTTACCCGGCTCTCTCTGTGCACCTGTCATTCACCTGTCGTTCAGGGTGCATGTGTGTGTAAAACTGAACTGAACTGACTGAAAAATGCTCCACACGGTGGCATCATTAAGCATCCAAACGCCAAAATATTAAATTTGCTATAATGTAAGACCAAGAAAAGCAGCAAATTCTGGAACCATTAAAACTCTGATATTTTTGCTTGAAAAATGTCACATTTCTTCAACTTTTGAAGAAATAGCCTTTCATCTGTTTTGTTTTGTGTCGTCTTCTAGCTTACTAAATCTTTTTAACTGGTTTTATTATTTCACTATAAACCTCTCTGTACTGTCTCATCCTCAGTTTCTAGTGAAACATTTCAAACTGCTTTATATGAAAGGTGCTGCACAAATGTTTGATTGATTCAGTGAATGTATAAATGTTTTCCTGTGAGGCTGTTGTTGATGTATCAATTAAATGTCTGTATTTTGACAGTGTGAAGTGACATCATCTCTTTGGCTCTGTACCTAGTTACTGTTTCAACACCATCTCTCCATCTTGGACAGTCTGCCTTGCATTTTGTATTTCTGGCTAAAGCTCCACTGGTTGTTGGCTGTGACTGTGAACCTGCCATCTGTCTTTTTTTTCTTGCTTTGTATCCTAAATGTCGCTGCTCGTCTCGCAGCGCTCATTTGAAATGAATGATTATCAGTGGCTTTGTCTCTTTGTTTTCATTGCCAGCATGGACGTATGGTCAGACGCCAACATGGATCCCTCCCACCAGAAGCTGCCATTTATTTCTGTAGATAGCACTTTTGTTTCCACTGTTCATTAATCATAAATGGTGCTGCATGACAGCAGTGAGGCTCACTAAGTGCTCTGGTTTTTACAGAAAATAGTTAAATGACAGTAAGGATGGTGTTGATGAAAATTACACTTGTTGTATAGCATCTGTGATACTGCCCACTACATCAAGCCTCAACTGATTTGTACAATTGTGAAAATCACAGGCAATTTTAAATTAATGTTTATATCACATTTTCTTGGTGTTTCTAAAAACTTTCTGTGATGTGGGTACAGATTTGTGTTTCAATTTATTTAACCATTATTGAACCAGGAAAGCCCAGTCACCCAGGTTTGCGTTCAAATGTGGTGCAAATTTTAACCAGAAATCAAGAAAATTTGCAGAAGAAAATGCAAAATAATGTGTTTCCATTATGTAATAGGCACCGAGATAGACACCTAATGGCTCTAATTCTGCAGAGGAGGAGGGTGCAATGAGATGACATAATTAAAACAGCCACCAGGTAGACTAAAACACTGGAAAAATACATGGAAAACATGATAGAAATATGTAATGATAATATTTTTTCTGTAACGTTACAGTCTGCTCATCATTCTACACACAAATAAAACACAACAACAAAATTATATCGATACACCAGTTCTTCCACCTCAGTAGAAATATTGCAAAAAGTTTTTTCAAATTTTCTGTTTTTCCCATTCATATTTTTTAACCCGGTCTCTTCAATCTTCAATTAAAAAAAACACAGCTTTACATTTTCACATAAATGCATACGACAGTCCTTTCCATGTTTGGGTTAAAATGGTTTGGTTTAGGCATAAAAACTACTTGGTTAAAGTCAGGGAAAGATCGTGGTTGGGTCAGAGCAGTAGAATGATGTTTGAGGGCAAAAGAACATCATATGTGACAGAACAGTGCTCTGACAGTGCTCCTGCTGCTTGTGCAACAACTACCTTACAGGAGTGAAAAGAAAGTCACACATCACCTGGAAATGGGAAGGAGCGACAGTTTATACACAGGTTAAAGAGAATGGGCTGGGAGGCTGTTTTTACTAGCAAATTGAAAACGTGCATAGAAACAGGTGGAAGGAAACACACTGAGATTTTTGGGGGAGAACCAGTAACTAAAATTAGAAATAAGCAACATGATCAGAATTAGAGAGAAACTGAATTATAAAATCAGGAAAACAACAATGACACGGTCATCTACAGGGAAGCTTTCAACGATCTGCCTGCTCCAGTTTTAAATAGAAGTGCAAGGATGTTTTAAAGTATTAAAGACTGAGAGTTTGTGAATGTCTCATCTACAGGGGTCTTCCTCTTGGTGAGCAGTTTTCTGTTACTATTGAGCTCTGTCCAGTAGCACTCATCATGTGCTTATGTCTCTTAATCCTCGTCGTTGGCTGAAGCCAGCACTAAAGCTAAGATTAGCCCACATACACACCAAAGGGTCACAGACACACACCACCACCCCAACACACTGTTACAAACTAAGAGATCACATACGCCTTGCATAAACAGGGTGACACCGACTTACACACATGATTACACACAGACACATGCACGTAAACACTACTAGCACTTTGTGTCTTCTCTTTAGCTACACAGCCACTGAGTGAAGGAGAGCACATGACATCCTGGTGGTGTCAACACTTAGTCGGAGGGACATGGAAATACATTTGGGTGTTTGACAATCCAACGTTCACACCCACTTCACGCCGTGATTGGCCAACTGTGCAGAGGTGAGAAACAAGCCAAGGACTGGATATTTTGTGGCTCTGTCACACAACTATTTGTGTTACTCCTGTTTTTAAACTACACTGTCTCTCCCACCTTCTTTATCATGACCACTTTTGCAATCATTGCACAGTACATCTTCGGAGACAGGGCTAACCGGCCCTACACCCTACACCACCATCATCAACTCAATCAATCAACTCAATCAATGGGTGATAAATCTTAGAGAGACTTAATGAATTAATTTAGCATAAACAATGTTGTTATCTGCCTGTGTTTATGTTCATTTTGTCACAGCGAAACAATTCCTCCTCGCCTTGATTAACAGGCCATGATTAAATACGCAAAGCAAGTAAAAACAACTTTCTGAGTTTAGGTTTAGTTCAGTTTCTGTCCAGGCCTCCTTTCGAACGCAGTCTGTGGACCACTGGGTTAGTTGATTGACAAGAACTGAATAAGTCTGATAATCACTTCACTGATTAAGTCACTTGTCAACATTCAAGTGTGCTGCTTTTCTGTTTCATACCATTAAAAAGTGAATTTTTTTTGGTATAGATGGTGAAATTTTACTGGATTAAAAGAAAATCAATCAACAACTTGTTTGATCATTAATTCATCTTACATTGCAATAAATCATAAATCTTTACATTTTTGGCTGCTGGTCAGACAAAATAAGATGCTCTAGGAAACTGTGATGGGCATTTTTCACAGTTGTCTTTTGTTTTATAGATCAAACAATCAATTGAGAAAATAACCTGCAATGTTAATAATGGTTTGTTGCAGACCAACAGCTGGTTATCAGCAGACTAGCCAGGCTGTGTCTGCCCCACTCACTACAAGAGCAACATAAGTAGTGTTTTTAGTATTAGCCAACATTAATGTGGACACAGCTTTGTAATGTTAATGAGAGTTAATGAACTTGCATTTCACTCCATTAACTGACTGAGTCTAACTGGCACACAAGTGTGGCAGCTGCTACTGATCCACATCACACATATTATCCTGCTGTATCAGACACTGAGCTCTGTCGAGGCCTCTGTCCTCTTCAGTGATCAGCCACACTGCAGCAGCAGACTACAAGTGAACATGTGCTGTCATACAGTGTGCAGAGAGACATGTTCATTTCACATTCACACATTCACACATACAGCATACAGGGTGTATATTCGTAGTTTAAATCCATACTGTGACAGTGGTGATACATTTTCCAACTGCTGACCTACAGAAGCACCCATACCTGCAGAGGTCACACATGCACAGGTGTAGTATTAACATCTTCAGTGTGGGAGAGGTGGTGATAGAGAGGTGTCAGCTTCTCTGCCGCGGGCTGATTGCACACACATGACAGTTTTTGACAGAAAAACTCCCTGATAGGATACGACAGAAAATCAGACCTGTGTGTGACAGCGAGGCCTTCGTGTTGCAAGTCGTCAGCAATAAACATAAATACAACCACCAAATGTTTAAACAGTGGGTTATTTCTACGTTTGAAATGTTCTAATGCAGAGGCTGTTGCAGCATCTCTGTGTTTCTTGGCTTTGATCATATTCTAAATATGATATTTACAGAGATCACTGACTGTGTTGTTTCCTTGACATCCCAGCCTCTTTCTTATTTCTGTAGCCACTTACCTCAGCAGTTAAAACATAAACTCCAGCCCATACATCATCATTACATCAGTTATTATGCTATTTATCATAATATTATAAGAAAGAGGGAGGAAACGAAACAGAGGAAAAAAGGCAGGCAGCGTGGATGTGCCTGCAGGTTTATATATAATTTCTGTTAAGTTATGTTACACAGGGTGACTGTAAATGTCAGAATGTGTTAATGTGTTTCTAAACAGTATTTAAATGTGCATAATTAAGCAGAACCTTGAAGGTTACACTCTACACAGGATCGTAGGCTTTCCCATAAGTTTTGGGCCTGAGGCATCAACAGATGTATCCAGAAATGAGAATATAGCTGGATGCTATTTAGATATAATTACGAGTGTTGGCTCATCATGTGTAAACAGTATCGCACAGTGGGCATGGCTGGGGACAAGCCTAAACCCCAGATATCTGACTACACAAACACATGCTTCTTTCTCCGCGAGTGCTTTAGCAAACAACATACATATGGCTGCGAAGGTATGAGAGCTGAACGAAACGCTGTGTCAACGTCTGAGCGACCGTGTGGGGTTTGTGTTGAGCATGGTGTGTGCTGTTTGTTTACCAGAGGAGCTGTAAAGGTGGAAAGTGTTTAAATAGAAAAATTACTGTGCCTGTCTCAGTTCAAAAAGCAGCCACTGCAAATTTACCTGAACCCAACTGAGAGTGTGGATTTACCAGATTACTGCAGAATAATCCAACACATAGTGGGCTCTGTGTGTGTGTGTGTGTGTGTGTGTGTGTGTGTGTGTGTGTGTGTGTGTGTGTGTGTGATGAACGTAACTGTACACAGAGCCAGGAGCTTGGCTCGGTCAGATGCTTTGGCAGAGGTGAGCCCAGAGCTTTCTTTAAAAGCCCTGAGAAAACTGCTGAGTGCTGCTGTTATCGCTGCATGTGTATGTGATTTTGTACGTGTGTGTGTGTGTGTGTGTGTGTACATACTTTAGACTGTATGTTCACAGTAAATACCAATGTGCAAAAGCTGGAGAACACCACTGACTCCAGCACATTTCAGCTCTCCTTTCTCTTCTAAACCTCAGTCCAAATTCCACTGACGACTGTTTCTTCTTTGTCTCTTTAAGTGTGACCCTCAAAGAAATCCTCTCCATTTCCCTTAAACTGATACTCCACATTCACTCATTTATCACAGGTGATATATCTTTAGTATAAGTTACACCCCCTTTGGAGCTGAAAAGTTATGTGGCTAAATCCAGTGTTTTTGTTTGTTGCACATGCTCTGAATGAGAGAACAAAAATGAGCAGTTTACCACACAGGTGTGCAACTATTCATCTACTGCACTGGTTATAAATAGGACTGATTCAGCTGCATCCTCCTGCTAGGAGAGAGAATTTGTTGTAATTGCTCTGTCTCCAGCATTGATCGATATGAAACGCTCTGATTCACGCTAATCACCATTATTTAAAGACGCTGTCTTTTCCTGAAATGCAGGCTCGGTTTATTAATACTAGACTTAACATTATTATCGTTACTATTACCTTACATCTCTGTGTGGGATTTGCATTGTGCAGTCTCAGTCTTTATTTGTATGGATTAACATCCTATTTCATCCTATGCATCATATGCAATTGAGAAAGCAGGAATCTGAGAAACGACAGATTACGAAGCTGCCACCACACCAAACATTGTTCTGCAAATCTAAAGTGTAAAGTTTAGGTTGATACTCCTGTGTGGCATCAACACAGAGCCTACCATTGTAGGAATTTATACTTGCCCACTGGTGTGTCTGACAGTTTCTGTACAAGCCGACCAACTGAACCAGTCACAGTTGTTGCCAGCACCGATGGTTACAATGTGTAGTTACATTTCTAGAGAGGTGCATGTCAGGCTACACCGCAGGGTTTGTGGCTACGCCATATCTTCACCATACCTTTAGTGTGTGTACTGAATGTACTGCTACTGTTACTAGCACTTCTTCTCCTACGGATGACACTCAAATATGAGGTCAGCACTATATATTACAGCTAATATATTACCATGAAATGTAATCACATTTAGTAAAGCCCTATTTTTAGTTTTTTTCTATAACGTGAGTGGTACATTTTTAATGTTGCCCCATATGACTGTGTCATGATTAATGTTTTGACATGTCTCATAAAATTAGACCAAAAAAGCATAAAAAGCTGAGAATATCTTTTTAGAGCCCATTAAGTGCAGAAATTGTATATTTTTTAATCCTGTAAGATCCAGCGAGATAATAAAATATATAAAATCTTTCAGGACTTCAGGAGCTGTTTTAATTGTATAATTTTGTTGTAATCTGACGCACCAGGATAAACAGATACACCAACAACATTTATACCCATTACTTAAATTTGAGTTTCCATAATTTTATATTTCTTATTTGATCATTTCTGTGTTCTTCAGAAAACAGATTATAAAGGCAGTGGCTACCAAGGTATATTCCCACACACCCTGACAGGTGATATAAAGGCAAAAATCAGTTGCAACACCGCAGCTATCCTCAACCATGGTCACCCAGAGCACAAGCCTGTATGATCATGCCTTACTTAGCCGCCCTCCTCCTCCTCCTTCCCCCCCCTCCCTCCCATCAATGACTCATCATTTCAGAGCGCACCTGATCTCAGCTCATCCTCTCATCCCTCCTGCTACATCCAGCCTCAGCAACAAACAGCTAGAAGGTGTGTTCACAGATTGAGGGTAAATATTTGAGAGGGCGAGTGTGAGTGAGCCAGCCGGTCACAAATTCCATCATATCTCTAGCAGACTATTCTCTATCTAAGCACAAACACCCTCCATCCTGGACAAAAAGACCAAACAAAGCAGTGATTTAAGATGACTAGCTCTTCACAAACTGCACACCAGTCAGTGGAGGGGGGTGGGGGTTGTGAAATGACCCTGAGAGCTGCGTGTTTTTGACACCGACTCACACTGCTGCTGCTGCTGCTGCTTGTGTCTTTAGTTGACAGATTTATACATGGGACATTTTCAAGCACATTTCCTCACCACACCCATGCACACATACACTACTGACACGGGACATACGCCGTTGAAGGCCGTCAGCTCCCTGTAGAGCTCCGGACGGTGACAGTGGCATTCACTGTCCTGTTGCTGCTGCTGCAGAGACTTCATATGACTTTCTTACAAGAACAAACACTGCCATTTACACATGCGTAGCAGGGATGACTAAAGACGGCTCCATTTAAGCTGCTAACAAAAAAAACAGAGAACAAATGTGAGCAGAGACATTGTACAAGGGCATGAGTGGGAGTGACAAAGAGTCAGAGTGTTTACGTGTATGCGTGGGTCCACACATCTTGTGGTGAGAGGAGAGTGCCATTTTCTGATGATCCATTTACCATTATCGCCATCTTGAATACTGCACCTCAAAGACTTGGAGAACTTAATCATATCAACAACTACTCAACCTTAGAGCTGAGTTTCTTTTCAAATGTTTACATTTTGATGCCAATGTGATACCTGAGATTTGACCTAAGCATTGTATTGGCTGCTCTAAAACACCTCAGACATCTCTTTGTTATGTCTATACTGAAATTCCTATGTACACAGATTGACATACCCTATTACTAACTACATTTACTGAGGTAGTAGTTTATTCTGATAGCCATACAAATATTAAACTGATCAAAGAAAAGTTAATAAGACTAAGAATCTGACCAGGCAGTTTATGGACTCTTTGTGCTAGAGGCACATCTTGGTCTGTGCAAAAAAAGTTCAACACTCAGCACTGCTAAACCTGTTGACACAAGAGAGACTGATCACTGGATTTACAAATACTTCTCTATTGTTCTTGGCCTTGAAGTCTCCTCCACGGCATATTATTGTGGAAGAGAGGAGAATGGGGATTGGATAAAACTAAATCATTGTGATTAGACTAGAAATGTACAAGCTGTTTTGTGACCTCGCTCCACATTCAGCTGAGCTTGGAGATTTACAGAAATAACAACGTACAACACCAGTATTTTATTTACATTACCCTTAACACAGCGATAAATAACAATAGCATTTAGGGTGAGAGCTGAGGGAGAGCGAAGAGACTGAGCACGGAGAAGGAGAGATAAAGAGGGAATTGAGGTGGTAATTGTGCATTGCACTGTGAGACTGAGGCAGATTGAAGTCAGACAACGTGGTTTTCCACCCAGCTCACCACAGCGAGTCGTGCTCTGCGCCTCTGTCGCTGAGTCCCAGTTGCACTTACAATGGGGCTGGGACACAGAGCATGTGTCACCCATCTGTCAGACAATATGTCAACACAGCTATAATACTCCTGCTAAAAGTGGCTGTGGCCCGTTAAGGCCCTCAACGTCAGTGCTCCTCGAATTATTCACTGCTTCTTCACCTAATCTCCACGCTGCCTCACTTTGCCTGCATCTCTTTGACATCCATGTTTAATATCTTTTCCAATCAGTCTCCTTTTCACATTTTCTGTGGGTGGTGCCATACCCAGAGGCAGACGGCTAAGCATCCTCCTTTCTTGAAGTGTGACTCAAACACCAACAAACACATGTGCATCATTAAAATGACTGGATTGAGATATTCTGTCCCAGTGCCTGCCATGAATGTACATGCACTGGCCCACCCACAAAAACCTACCTCTGTACAACACACTGCACCTCCTCTGCAGCCACTATAAATGATTTAAACCCAGTTGCAAGCTACAGCGTGGCCACAGACTTGTAATAAACAACTGAAAAGGTGCGGGTTGATTTTCAAGTCTGTCAGAATGAATGTGCATCTGTCCTGAGAGCGTATTTAACTTGCTATATGTCAAGATAATGTTGCACATGCTATTCAGACGATGATCACAAATCAAGCTCAAGGACAGAAGGACACACATTTACAGGGTTTTCAGCTCTCACAATCTGATGACTGAATGGGACAATGTGTGTGTATGTCTGTGCATTTCTCTCAAATCAACTTACCCAATACACACAGGCATTCCTCTGATCAATATGAGCCATTGTTAGAGAGGCAGGCTGGCTAGACTGTGATCAGTGTTTATCACGTGAGAAAACACGTCCTCTGAAGAGCCCATTACTACCATTCAGGAAAAACGTGTTAAACACAAAAACAATAATGAGATATTGAATGGAATAAATGAAATGCATCTACTTCCAGCTTTCACAAGGGGCCATCATCACAATACATTAGACTCGTCTGAATGCACACACAGCCATGGAGCATAGGTGCACGTGGACACTCTGCACATGCAACACAAACACAGCCTGAAGCCGCTTCTGAAGAGTGATGCAGCTTTTCACTCAGACAATCTTTGGCAGAGTCCAGGCAGCAGCTTGAAGAGAGCACATTAACCAACAGACTCAAGTTTCAGAGGAGATTTTACACAATGAATATCAATTAGCTACAGCAGATATAATCTACTAAATAATTGTTTCTACGATGCATCACGATACAGACGTGGACGATTCTGCATCAATGCAAAGACACAACATCATCAATTACAGCCCCCTGACGTTGCTTGTTGAGCCTTGGCTGGACAATAAAGTTCTTAAGTTCAATATTACCTCCTGTTAGCAACGCACTAGCCATTTTCACCCTGAGAAACTAAGGCCTGCCACTGTAAAGGAAACAGCGGACCCAGCCCAGCCAAGAACTGATGTGAGGCTGTTGTGACATGTTAGTTAGAACATGTGATTCCTGGACTTTGGTCACGGTGGAGTCTGATGGAACAATAACGGTACATTACATTAGAGGGGACTGTCAGATTATTACTCATATGGGTGCTCATCTGGCGGGGCTACTGTCTCATGTAGGTCATGTTTATGATGTTCTCTACATTCAGGAAGTGTCCTTTCTTAGAGCAGGAGACAGCTGCTAGAAGATGAAGCTTGACTGCAGATGTATCAGTTTTGTTTTTGAGAATGGAACAATTTCACACACAAATATAAGAAGGCTATTTATTTTGGTTTATATTGGCATTGTTGTGCATTGTGATATTGAATCGAATCAAATTGTTGCAAGGATTCATAATCAAATCGAACTGTGAGCTCAATAAAGAAGCACAGCTGCTACAATTTACTGCTGCTGATTTTAACTGGAGACAGCGCCAACTAGAAATGAGAAACAGCTAACGTTACCTGCATGTTTCCTACATTGTTAATAAAAAATCACAAGGACACGTTAGTGTCTAAGCTTAAGGAATGCAGGTATTTTGTAGACCAGGATCCACATCCAAAATGAAAGCAGCCATCAGAACCCAACCCTGATAACGACTGCAGCCACTGAGGTCAAAACTGGATGACGCTGCACTGAAAGAACAGCATTAAATCAGCACTGTGCAACAGAGACTGTTAAATGACACATTTTTACATATTGAAACATTAATATTTACCAACCAGACTGACAAATATTTAAATTAGAACATTTCTTCTTGAGTTCTTGACACACTCTCACACATCCCTGAGTAGGAAAGCAAGGTAGTAGAGTTTGTTGCCCTCCACCTTAACAGGCAATAAGTTTTAATGGGCTAGTACCTTGTTAAGAGGCTGGAAGTCTTTATAGGTTAGTAAATAACTAACTGGCAGACTAACAGACTACACAATCTAAGGGCTAACAGTGCTCAACAGATACTCCCTTGATATTATAGAGCTCTAGTCTATGGGCTCTACTGTATTACTTTATCATATGTTCATGTATTTTTCTCACATCATAAATCCCTACAGTGCACATCTAGCCAACATTAAATCCACAGGAAAGAAAAAACAAACAAACCAGAGGATAAAAAATGAATGTGACTTTGTTTAGCCAAAAGAGATCCATTAAAAAAAAGCCTGGATCGGCCATGATCCCAGTCACACAGATCACCTAAGGACATCATTGCTGTCAGGAGCTGCCTTATGATGCCTTCATTTACAATTCAGCTATCAGTCATTTACAACTGCCCTCATGTAAAGAAATCTACAGTAACTTCAATAACTGACAGGCCAGGACCTATGAATCCATGCCGAGTGAACAAATACTAGCTGAGGGGTGGGACCGTCGTTTTAAAAAGACCAGAGAGCAACACTTCTAAAGCTAAGAGCATCTAAGAGTAAGCAAGACCAGACACGCAGCCCCCCACCACAGCAGAGTGTTATAGCTCCAGCTGACTTGCCACACTTTTGTTGTAAATGTAAATTTCTTCTTAATTGACCTGCCTTGTTAAATTGAGGTTAATTAAATAAAAATGTGTTTTTCACACACCCGCCGAATGTGGAGGACGAGAGGCTACAAGAGACAGGATGCACATAAGGAGCAAAATGGGTTGATCTTTTATACTGCCATAAATAATGAGAAATCTATGTGCAGTGAGATGGAGCTCTTTGGAAACTGGCTTTTAAAAAACTGGCTGAATAGTGTGATAAAAATATCATCTATTACAGCAATAAACCTCCAGGCCTTCGTGCCTGCTGCCATTAACAATGGGCCTGCCTCTGTAGGAAAGAGGCCTAGAGGCAGGAAACAGTTCCACTTCTACTCATCTTGCAGAACTCGTAAGTTAAGCCTGGTGAGCCTCAGGGATCCATCCTAAATCCATTTCTTTTTCTCTGCATATTTAAGTTACCACTTGGTATTATCTGGTTCAGTTTGTGCTGATCAAATTTAATGGTGGATGAGCCAAATGCAGAGGTTTAAACAAAGACTTTACCTGAAATTGGAGATGGGAGCGTACTCAGACCGCTACAGTTAAAAATATTCACGTAAAAACAGACTTTACCTTGCCAGCCGTGTAATGTCCAGCTGATCTGATGTATGACTAGAGCAGGTCATTCACTATGAACGAATGGGCGTGTTGGTGATATTTTTATCCTGCCAACTGCACAATCTAGCCACATCTGACACGGACAAACTCCTGTTGTGTGCTACGTGTGAGAAAGGGCAACGCCGGACAGCATACATACCTGATTCTCCAGACACTGTCCACATGAGGAGGCAGCTGTAGTGTCGTTTTGGGTCTCACATGAAGACTGTGATCAACTACTTGGATGCCCAGAAACTGGTCATTTCTCTCTCCTCTATCAAAACTGTGACACAATAATTTCTTCCAGACTTGACTCAGTGTAGCAACTTTCTACGCTATCGGCTGACTCACTCACCCACAATAAAATCAACAAAATGCTTTTGTTATAATCCTAACCAGAACCATTACATTTGAGAATATCAAATGACCCTGAGCTCCCTCAGTAAACATATCAGGGATGACTTTAAGGTCCACACTCTTGACTACCTCTTAGATCTTTATTAGATCACTTACCAACCGGCACACACTCCAGATTCTTGTGATTCTGGTTACATACCCATCAAAGGAAAAAAAAAAGACTTAAACTAGCCTCTTCTTAGTGTCCTGCTTCACATTACCTCCTCAGCTTTATGAGCTGGCCCAACAACTGTGTATGTTTTGTCTTTGACACTGGAGTGTGGTAATGTACTTTAAATGAACCATGATTTGACCTGAATTATGCAGCGGGTGTTTAGCTCCAAGCTGAAACAGTTGTAGTTTTCAACAGAATATATGAAATCAAAGTTTCATGCAGCGTCTTTTAACATCTGCAAACCATCCTCAGCACAGGAGGGTTCTTACTTTAAGCTTGGAACTCTAACCTTCATATGTTGGTTTTTTATCTCCTGCCTCCAACTGAACAAATAGGAGTGTCTTTGGGATCACATGTTCAACATTAAGCACAATCATTTCTCTGATACACGCACATTCACCTCTCCTTTGGTTGATGCATGCAGGCAGAGAACAAGCTTTTGAGGACAGCCCCAGTAAGTAAATTCTAATGCTCTGTGTGGGTTGACAACATGAACAATGTTGTCTACAATTCTGCTGCTATAAAACCCCAGAAAGCCATTTTTAAGGGTTTGAAAGGGAAATGTCTTTTCCCTGTGTGTTACATGGTGGGTGTTGTTTTTTTCCAAGAGGCCCCAGCTGTAACCCAGGTGACAGAGTGTGCTTTGGCATGCGGCATGGAAATGAAAAGGCTCCAGTTGCACGATGGTAGGGCAAAAAAAAAAAAAAAAAAAAACTGGAAACAAGACGAAGGAGAGAGTAAAAAATAGCACTAAAATGCCACTGGCTGCATCAGCAACTTTTGGCAACTTAATCCCAAACTCTGACAAACCAAAAACCACCAGTCACTAAATACAGACAGTGATTTCAGTCTGCAATGATATCATATTTATCTGTAAAAGCAAATGGCACATAAACGTTTGCTGCCTCAAGCGTTGAGTGTATGCTGCTAATGACTTCACAGAGGTCTTCATCACCTTTTTAAACGTGTTTCAGTGCTGTTTAAACTAATTATACACACATGACATCTCTGTGGGAGAGTGCTCAGACACACATTGGGTCAGCAGAGAAATAATTTATTAATAATGCAGTAATGAAGGAACTGTATCACCTTGTTCTCTAACAGACACGTGCTCTGACCGCAAAGTCAGATCCTGACACATGTGCTCACACATACATAGTAATAACTGGTGAATAAGCCCTGTGTGAGCACCGTCCGCCATGCTTCAGTGCTCTCCACCAGGGGCTGTCTCCAGCTCAGGGCAGGTATGGGGGGGATAAGAGAGCTGAACATGTAGGGTCCTCTCCTCACTTGAATAGCAATGCTTGAAGTCGCCTAACAGCCTCCTGCTCCTCTCCATTTTCACTATCCAAATGACTCTTAGAGTGACTGAAAATGTATACAGGAAATACTTTTATGGCAAAATTACAGTTTCATTTTCTTAAATTACAATATTCACAGGTTTTCTATGAAAACATAAAAACAGAAATTGCCTGTGTTTTGGATTCTGGACTGTTGATCGAACAAAAAGTGTCGCTTTGCTCATTCTTTTACCTTTTTCTGCTGTTTTATAGACTAAACAACTAAGCCAGTGATGAAAAGAATTATTGTTGAAGCCTCAACAGTTAATTATGAGATCAAAGATCACAATATCTGTAATATGAAGGTTTGAGAAAGATATTTCAGCAATAGTTGATAATACTGACTTGGTGGAAGAGACGGTACTTTATTCAGCCAGTGCGTTTTGGCACAAGGCCTTCTTCAGGGTCTTCCACAAAATAGTTATACATACAAATATATACTACAAGACAGCTGAGACTGTACAGTAGAGATGGACCGATATAGTTTTTTCAGGGCCGATACAATACTGATTATTAGTAGTCAAGGAGGCAGATAACTGACATTTGGAGCCGATATTCATTTGCAGTAAAGTGAAAATACTGACGTCAAAACTTTGAATAATACAAACTCCAGCACTTAACTTCTTGTTTAAATTCTAACAGAAAGTGCAGGGAGCTCCCAGGCTCAGCAGCATGTCTTCTAAAGGTTAAATGAAAACTGTAAACAAAGAAATAGCTCCCTTTTTCTCCTCTCTGCCGTGTGTGAGAGCACTGTGCATGCACAGCTTTCACTGCTGATTGGCTGTTACCTGTCCTGTGGCTCTGTGTGTAACCAATCAGATGGTGCTGTGGGTGGGACAGTGCTGGAGACAGTAGTGACTGCAGACAGAGAGGCGCGGCTGCATCAGAGCCAAAATAACCCAGGTTTTAAATTGATCTGTTTTTTAATAAAGGCCGATGCCGATATGCGTCAAAATGCAGAATATCAGCGCCGATAATCGGTCTGTTCCTACTGTGTATACTGTGTGTATATACTAGGTGAGCACACAGTCACAGAATACTTAATCCCAAGTAAATATAAAAAATGTAAAGCACTCATTATATTTAAAAGCCTCTGAGATAATAAATTCATAAAACGTGACAAGAATCTCTCAAGTTTTCGCAGTTCAGCAAATTAAGTAATTGTAGACAGTAAGTTCAGTTTCCTAATGAAGACTGTTTCCAGACAGTGCATGCCATCACAACAGAGCGCTGACACTTGTAATGAGCGCCACCAGCCCAGATGTGCAATAAACTTGTGAGAATTTTCACAACAAATTCCAGCCATACCAGAGGGACGAGTTATCTGTGATGAGGCCCAGTGGGTCAGTGTCCTGGAAGAAGCTGCCGTTGCATAGATAAGTGAAAAATTGTCCTTCTTAGCCAAACTGACAACAGTGAGACAGATTGTATCAAGCAAGCATCATCTGGAGAACATGACTGATTACTCCATTAGTAAAAAGGTCAGGTGTCACATATGCTTTTTCCTTCCTCTATACAAACATGAAGTGGAAATGAAGAGAGCGAGAAGAGGTCCCTGGGTAACAGCTCTGTTTACGCTGCTCTCTTTGCAGAGCTGCCGTGCATACACAACAGCCTTAGGAGGTGAAAAAAACATCTATATTTGGTTTAAAATGAACCAGCAACAGGCAGTGTCTATGGATATCTGTATGGCTGTGTGTTTGGTGGAGAAGATACGGGTGGAATTCACACTAATATGGTTTTTTAAAACAATCTCCATCCAGATGCATATCACATGACCATTCATGTACACTGAGCATGCATGTGCCAGTGTAGACAGTAAAGGGCTGATAACACCACCGGACACAGAAAGTGTCGCATATCACTTGAGTAATATCTTCTCTCCTGCGTGTCTGTTGTAGCTTTATAAAATGCAGAATTTAAATGCATTGCAGCTGCTAACGAAGATACCAAGGTCAAAAACGCTTGCAGTTTGTTATCCATGTTACATTCACCTCTGGCAGTTGAGGCTGGGCCACGTGATATGACCATGACAAATCAGGGAATTAAGCATCATGACTGATAAGACCTTCTTAGGAAGCGAACATGGGTATCATCATCATTTCCAAATGTCTCCATTTATGTTCATCCAGACTAAGTCTGAGGGACTTGAAAACTCTGGAGTAGAGTGGACAGCAGGTGCAAACAGTGATGCGTTTAAAACCAAAACATATTAGTGTGGATGTAGCCACAGATAGCTACACATAAGCTTGAAGCTATATGCCCACCACACACTGGTCCAATGGAGGACATCTCATCTCATCTTGTTCAGACAGGAACTTCCATCTTGACCAACATGAACTGAGGGACCCCTGTCTCTGTCCTTACGTCCCATCTCTCTCCAGACTACCAACCATCATATTAAAGCAAAATACCAAAAGTATTCTTTCGAAAATGCTCATCACAAATTCCCAAAGCCCAAGGAGATGTCCAAAACCTAAGGTGTTCAAATTACTATCACTGAAGACTGAAACATAGACAGAAAATAAACACAATTAAGAGACTGGAAAACTCAAAAAGATCAATCACTTATCAAAACAGCTGCAGATTAATTTTCTATCAAAAGAGAAAAACCACTAAGGTTGAGCTGGTTAAATAAGCAACATGCTCTTGTTGTAGAACGAAAATTCCCAAGGAGAAGAAAAGTGCCACTTCAGATAAAATTTAGCATTTCCATGAAGAACCTGACAGCTCAAAAACTACAACAACCATGGAGGTAAACAGAGAGTAAGTAGCTATTGTGTGACTTGAACGCAGCCTGTTCTTGTGCTTTTTTAACATATCACTGCGCACAGAGAGCTGCTAGGGTCTGCTAAGGGTGTTTTCTCAAGCTTGATGAGGATGGATAAATATTTTAGTGGTTGAGTGTGAAATCTCTCCACTATATCATCTATGTGTAATTGTGCGTGCCGGAACCAGCCTTTCAGCAGATTTTCCCCTCCAAATCCCAACAGAGAGGTTAAGATCATATAACACAAGCTACTTGCACACACACACACACACACACACAGTGCAGGCGAAGGCCCTGGCGAGAACACCACGTGTGTATTCCCCTGAGGCCATGGACCCCATTCAGTCACAACCACTACCACATTGTTGACACACTATGACTTAAAAAACTTGCATTTCTTAATTGGTTGTTATTCACTAACTACTGAAGACTCCCAATTAAAAAGGATTTATGATGATGGAGCTAAAGAGTACTTGTTAAGAAAAAGAACATCCTGGGTCTCCAGCCTGGTCGTCCCTGCCAAGCAGACATCTCCACAGCCACTGAAATGGGACAACACAGTACAGAAAATACCACTTGGCAGATGCTGTTATTCAAATTGACCCCCAGTGTGATATTTCTTTGTAGGAGAAGAGTATCTGCAGCGAACACAACTGTCGTGAAGTTCAGTGCTGGGCAGGCTGCCTTTTAAAACACTCTTCTAGTGTAAACAAAGCAGTGTTTAACCTACTGACTCACAGCCCATGGGTCTGGTGATGCCATGGTCTGGGTGGGTTATTAGTAGAATACCTTTCACCAAATCATCAACACACAGCCAGGCTGGCCACTTCTCATAGTCAGCATTAGCTAGCAGATGCTAGCCTTGTTTATCACCATTAAAAACCAAGCCCCAGGGCCAACTCATTGATAGACATGGCTCCCGTAGTGGAGCCGCCTGTCCTGATATAGGTCAGTGTTTCACACGTTTTCCCAAGGACGAACGTGTGCAAATGCACACTCACACACATTAATACATAAAACCTTAGCTAGAGCCTTTAAAATCCATAATTAACTAAACTGGCGGGTTGCACCTTGGCAAAAGATAACACTCTGCTCTACCTGAGGGGAAGAAGAAGGACGAGGGAGACACACACTTACAAATCTTCCTCATTATTACCATAATTTCTTCCACAGCATGCTGAAAAAAGGAAGCAGTGGAACAGTGAACTAGTAGGTGTTTCACTCCCTGTGGAGAACAGGGTGATGTCAGTTCACTCCACGAGGTGAATGGGACACATGCACAGGAGATGGAGCTGGGCCTCAGGCTAATACTCCCTGTCACCTCTTGGAAAGGGACACACTAGATCACACAATTGCAAGAACTGACACATGCACCACATACACATACATACACACACACACACACACACCTCCTTGGGCTGAGAGTTATAATGACATTCAGGCTTTGTAGAGCACCCCCAAGTGTCATGCTAGGGCATGAGGTGTGCAAATGGTGGGTAATTTATTTTATTCACAGTGAAGCAATCATCTATACAGTGGTGTATGTTATAGGACAATATGCATTGTCAAATCCACAGTCAGTCCAAATATTCAGGTTGGGGAGGCCACTGATCCATTCAGCTGGGTAATATTAACTTGGAGACAGAGGAGATGACAATACACGGACACAGACACTATGGTTCGCTGAATAACCTCTCAATGGTCTGTGACTGTAGCATAAATACTGTTAACAGTGCGTGGACTGCATTGTGATGTTACAACCATGACATTGTAACTTCATCCTAAATCTGGGACGCTGCGCAGTTGTGGTCTGGTGCACTGAAATTACAATTTTTCTGTTTTCACCAAGTATTAACTGCAGAACAGTTTAAAGCTGCGTGGATTATGAAAAACAAAGACAAACAAAATCTCCTCTTTCAGTCCATTCCTTTATGCACCGTGCTTGTGTTACGTCCCCCCACTGTGAGAAAACACAGACACACACACACACAACTTTTTTCCAAAGATGAACCAGAAAAGAGCATGGCCCAAAGGCAAAGGATGTCTCTTAACATGAGTCAAACTAATGGACTGCCTCCCTCCACCGTGCCCCTGACCTCTCTCACTCCCTCACTCGTCCCGTCTCCAATGCAACCTCTCTCTCCCTCCTCATTCTTGGTCCTAACCTCTTTTCTTTTTCCCACTTTCTCCCACCCTCACCCCACATCCTCTTCGTGTCTGTGCCTCAGGACGCAGCAGCAAACACAGGGCAGGATCAGTCTGACAGCAACAAGACAGATGTACACAACACAGTCACATGCATGTGGGTGACAGACAGGGTTTTGGCCGAAGTCGCCAAGTCGTTCATGCATAATCAAATGATGCATGTGCATAAATATGTACACAACTACAGGATGGATTCTATTTTCCATAAGGACCAACACCTACATAAATTCACGTAATTCCAGGGGACACACACAGAGCAGTGATTAGAACACTGCTTTCCAAGCACAGTTCAGTATGACCTATATATAGACCTGTATCTGCGACTTCATGGATCTAACTGTGCAGAAAACACACACAGGAAACACTCATGCCTACACGATGCCTTTCCTGACTGCGGTGTTGTCTTTTGGTTGGGTCTCCCTTCGGTGAATCCAGTCTCTTTTGGGATCAAAAACCACAACTGGTACTTCAGTGGAGTCTTAAAAAAGCTGTGGCTGTAGCAGCTATCCACACAGAGAACAGCAAGTTGACTGATAAAAGGCCGCTCTCTCCTCCTACAAACTGTAAATCACAGACAATCTGTCGAACACAACGAGTAAGGCAGCGATTCAGAAATCTCAGACCAGGCGTATTTGTGTGTGGCTGACTCAACACATTTGGCTTTAAAGCGTCCCTCCTGTCTCACCAAAACCTTGGCTAAACACTCACTTAAAATGGTGATTTTCATATTTTTTATAAGGCAGATTACAGATAGAGCAGGAAGATTTCTTTGGGTCTGTGCTTGTGCACGTTTGAGTGAGAGACAAAGAAATTGCTTGTGACTGTGTGGGGTAAAAAAAAGAGCACACACTGTTTTCAGGCTTGCCTAAACATGTACTATGCGGCACAGGTCTTATCACCCTGTCAAACAGTCAACCATCTCTGTGACACCGCAGAAGTCCCACAACCAGTCAGCCTGCTCTGACTGACTGACTACGTCTGTCAGGCCTGCCAAGCTCCTGATTCACATGGAGTTTCTGTTTGTACGCCCAATGAAGTGTTTTATTCAAGACCAGCAGTTTGGATGACACAGTCAGTTATTCATGCGTCGGTCAAAGCAGGGAACGGTTTCCCCCTCAAACAGATTCTCCCCACTCATTCAGCTGCCTCGGCTGAATATCAAAACAAAGTGAGTGCCTCCCTCGACACCCACTGCTTCTGTTCCTATGTTCCTCAGTTCCTTTATGTGCCATATCAAGTTGGAAAGTCCCAGGTGTGGTGCAGGTACTACAGCTATTTATCAGAACAAAGCCAACTGCAATATAAAGGCTGAGGACTGGAGAGGCTGGGTCAAAAACCCTGGAGCTGTGTATGGACTGATCCTGCTGCCATTTTTTTTTTCTTTTTTGTGGTTTACTGGTCCTGGTTATTAGTCATCACAGCAGCAGCATGGGAACACTCAGCCATATCTACTTTCACACGCACACGACTGTCACAACACTCGACTTGGTTGCAATGGAGTATAATTATGTGGATACACGTTAATGATATGCCAAGCTTCCTTCTAAAGGAAGATTACAAAAGAAAGGTAATTGTAGAAACCACAATATAATTCAGCTGTCATATTCTGCAACAGAAACTATTATTCTGAAGGGAGTTTGTAGTGATCTTACTGTTTCTAAGTGAATTTCTTGTTTGTTTATATCGCAGCTGTAATATTCCTACAGTATGGAGATCTTTTTTAATATCATATTTGCATTATGGTTTTAATTCACTATTGTCTAAACGCAGTGTCTCATTCCACAGAGGATGGTTGCCAGTTATTGAACACAGTCTGCCTGGTTGAAATGTCGGGACTTCTCTGTGCAAAAACATTCCCTAAACGTGCACTGCCATGTTTATCCTCTTACCCTTGCAGTGGGATATCATCCCAAAGTGGCCTGGATGAAAAACCTTCACAGTCACTAACGATGACCAGATGTGCAGTGTGTGCATGACTCATGACGGTCTGTGCCCTGCCCTTTAATCTCTGCAGCAAGTTGCCAGCAAGACTGCCACTGGGTCAAAGCACACGGTACCGTGCCCGAGTGCTGTATGTCTGGGGCAACTGTTACACACAAGCCATGTAGGACGTAAAAGGATCCTATCTGCATGTTGGGATAAAACAACGAAACTGGGAATGCAACAACTGTTATCACGTCCATGGCGTTTAAAAAGGCAGTAATGGCCCTTTATTTAATTGTTGTGGGATAGGCCGGCGTCTATTTAAAATAATCTAGTATTACCAAGGGGTATAAGATCGCATAAATACGATTAAGGTCACTGTACATTAAATAATTACCACCATTAGTTACTATACAAATGTTACCACGCTTTTGGTGCGTGTGCGCGTGCGTTGGAGTGTGTGCGTGCCACATACCCTCAGGATATTATGAGGGGCTAATTGGAGAGCCCCCGGTGACCGACGTTAACCGCGAAAACAATGAAATAAAATCAGAGACGCAGCACTTACTTGCCAATGACCTCGCAGAGCTCGTACACATCTTCAAAGAGAATGTCGTCGTCCGCCATAGTCCGACCCCGGCTGGGGAAAAATTATCCCCAAAAATATGCGTCCCAAGCCCGGTAATACGCTCCTAAAAAACGGTGGAAACGAAGGCCACGAGCAGCTGACCGTTTGGCAGGAATACCTGACAACACACCGCTCGCACCGTCAGCTGCAGGGCAGTCGGTAAAGAGTTCCCAAGAAAGGTTTCTAAATCCCAGTTGTTGCCTCCTTTCGTCGACCCCCCGCCCCCCCACCAAAAAAAAACGCTGCGTCGCTGTGGGTGAATCGGCACAGGGAGAGCTCAATAATCCAGTTTGGGAGTCCACCGGTTCGGCCCCGCCTTTCCCACAGCTTCCCGGTATCGTACTCCCGTGTCTCAAAAAGCAAACCGTGCAAACATTATAGTAAACTACTCCGCCGGTGTGTCTGCTGCTCCCGTTAACGGCTCCGGCGGCTGTTAACACTGGCCGAGAGAGGATGAAATGCCCGAACAGACCCGGTGGGCAGTGTACATAAGGCTCGGGTTACAGGACTGATCCAGGTGGGCTGCACGGGTCTCTTCACATCCCGAACAGCCACGGGTCACACTTGTCAGGGATGCGTGCACACAGTCCTCCTGTCGTGAAACTGACAAGTCTCCCAACGGACACTTAAGAAAAGCTCCGCTCTCCGGCTCCTTCTCCTCGGCTCGGCGGCACTTTCCAGCCGTTGGTTTGTGTTTTCTTCCTCCCACTGTCGCCCGTCTGCCCGGACGGTTTTCTCCACGGAGCTTCCAGAACACCAAGCTCCTCCTACACGGGGGTTATGAAACTGCTCCGCGGCCCTCCATTTCGGCGCCAAGCTGTTACCCAGGGTTCTCCTCTGAGGTCCTATAGGCTTTGAGCCAACATGGCGGAGCGGCGGCGCCATAAAGGCTTTTCTGAGACCGCAGTTTCCTCAGGACTTTTTCAATGGATAGACATGAAGTGGAGTTCCCAGCCGGAAGTTAGGAGGAGTATGAATGAAGAGTGTCAGAAACTACCCTGTTTAAATTAAGAAATGAACTGTTTTTCCAGCGGCCAAGCTGAAACTTAAAATCTACCTCTTTAGCCTTGATTTGAGTATTTTATGTTGTCTACTTTATTTCATCATTAAATTCATTGTATTCATTGTTTTAAATGTTCTATTCCATCTCATCGCTTTCATTTGTCACTGTCTTTAATCCTTTTTGTCTAATGTTTGTCATTATTACTATTGTTGTTAATTTACTTTCATTGGTAAAGTACTGAACTGCACTACCCTGTATGAAAGGTGCTATACAAATAAAGTTTGGTTGACCTTGACTTAATTGACATCATTTATTCAGATTTTTATGGTGAGTCTACACAAATGGCCACAAGGCTGAAACAATCAGTCGATCAATCACAAAGGTGATGAGTGATTATCGGTTAAAGGATTACTTCCAGTAGAAACAGCAAACAGCTGGTTTTGCTGCTCATCTCTATTTTTATCTCACTATAAACTGAACTACCCCATTTAAGTACAGAAGTTATCTTTCTCTCAGTGCCCAAGCCTGACCCAGTAAATTTAGATTTTTCTACATAGAACTAATCATCAAACTATTGGAAAAATTCACCACAAAAATACAACCTTGAATACATTTTCAAGTGAAACCAGGGAGCTGTACACCACTACAGACAACCGAGACAATACTGCTGTGATACTGGGGTAAATTACAGTGAATTTTAGTGTAAATCTTTCCACTTACATAAACAATTGTTTTTTTCATTTACACAATTACATTTGCATTATCCTCCAATCCAGGAAATGCTAAGTCTGAGTTTACAAGGTGCATGGATTTACACTCAGCATTGAATTATGATACAACACGAGAGTGAAATAACAGGTCACACTGTCAGCCTGTTTCCTGACAGCTCTCATGATTATAGTGTTCCCCCTCTTGAGCTGATTTTTCCTTGGAGCTGATGCTTGTCTCTCACAAACTGTGCTACTAGCCCCAAAAAATACAACCCAACACAGAGCCACTGTAGACATGTGAGCACAACATACAGACAAGTGCTGTCTATTCATATTTAATGGGCTCTGGTTTGCCAGATGATTGCCTAATTAATGGTGAATAATTAAGCAGGAGTTAGCAAACCCAGGATGATGAGCTTGTTCTTTTATTTATGATTTTTCAACAAAAAGGATTTGATGTAATTAAATAAGCCCCACAGCAGCTACTGTAGGTATTTTTTCCCCCCTCCATACACGGTTTGCTTATGCAGCACAAAAGCCTTTTATTTGGGCCATTTGAAACCTCACTGATCATGTGAGGTTGCGTGAGCCTGTGATGGGGATGTTGTGAGGTGATGAGCGGGAGGCAGTTTGGCTTAGGAATAAGAGGAATCAGGGCATCAGAGAAAATCTTATCTCAAACCAACACACCCTTCTAGACTCAGCCGGTGGGGCCAAGGTGGTGTGTGTGTGTCTGAGTGTGTGTGTAACGTTCATGTTTGTGTTTAACTGAAGTTCTTAGCCCCCCACTCCCAGTAAATCACAACCAGAGCTGATTTACCATGTTTACCTGTTGTAAACTGTGCAGGTGGGTTTCCAATAAACCGACCAACGTGCAGAATCAGCCGAGATTCTACCTTCACGATTTTTTCATAAATGTGCAGCCTGGCTTCACCAAGTAGCGTATGAACAGTTTCCTGAAGTCATTTCTCATGTTATCACTACATCATTTCTGCACTGACTAACCCCTGACACTAACCCTGTAACCACTAACCAAAACAGCATTAAATGACAACGTTCCTGATGACGTGTTAAAATGTGTAAGTGTGTTGTAATGCAACCATATGTCTTCCCAATGATGTTGTGTTGGAAAATACACAGATACTACTGCCTTGATCATGTTCTTTAGCAATGTTTTTTCAAGGAAATGAAGCACCAGGAGATGTAGGTGGGCGGTCAGGATGGATGGCAGGTGCAGGACTTGGGCAACAAAAGGACTCTGGGTCTCTGTTCTGGAAAAGTTTGTTGTTTTGGTTGATAAACATGTTTTGTCTGAAGTCAATGAAAACTTTATCTGCGTAAAACCAGACCATGATCTCTCCTTAAGCTGTTGTGACTTGAGGGCCTAAAGATTTACCATAAAAAATCTCCAATGATTAAGCTGATATGAATTGATGTTGTAGAAAAACCATATCTTGCAACTTGCTCAATATTTCCTCATTGTTTTGAAAATAATATCTGTAATCTGGGCAGCACTATGTTTCCCCCTAAACATATTTGTTGTTGCAAGTTAGTAGTACTTGAAATGTGCTTTTATTAGCATTCAAAAGCCTCAGTGATCAACATTATTCTATGGTTTGATACATTTGATATATGCTCTTGGTCAGCTGTCCTCTCTGTGGGAAACTAATATGGCCTCCCAAAGTGAGATCCATCCTCTCCAGAGGTAATCTGGTCATTTGTGAATCAAAGACAGGAGATTTATGCTTCAGGGAGCAGGTAATGTTGCAGCAGCAGTTACGATTATGATGCACAGCAATAGTGCTTTTGACTTTTCGTAGTCTGATCAAAGGGCAGACCCCCAACAGAGCAGAGATAGTCTTGGCACTGTTTCCTGTGGTAACGTAACGTAACGTAAGCACGCACACGCCTTATTGTAATGTACTCCACTGTCTAACAAACAAGCATGTAGAGAGTCATAAGTGTCTAACAGCTCAACAGGGGCTGTGAGTAGTATTATCTCACAGTAGTTGACATCTTAAGCAGTGGTTCAATAAAGTGAGGGGAGTGTGAGCGATGCTGACTCTAAAGAATACACCCTGTGTTTTTTTATGTGTGTGATGAAGTGATCTCTTTGATGTAGGAGGAGGATGATCACAGACTGTGTACAAGTCTTGAACGCTCCTGTGATCTCATGGAAGTCATCAGCTACCCTGGAGCGTCTGCTGAAGGGCACCATGATCTCATTCAGCCTCTGCTGACTGTCTGTTTTATTTCACTGTTTCCCTTCCTGTCCTCTCCTCTCTTTTGGGAGTTTTTGACTGGGAAGTGCTCGACACATACTCTATGCAAAGGTGCACAGTAATCCAGTTCAGTTCATTATGTTTCCATTTTGTGAGACTTCCCCTGCTATGAGTTTAACATAGCCACTGTCACATAAATAACAATTTTTTATACACTGTTTTAGTGATAACACAAGTAGCACAAATTATTTAGCTACTAATGGCATTTTTTAGTTATCTTGAGCTGTGTTCACTTTGTTACTACACATTAATGTGGTGCCAAAATAATTGTAAAAATGAGTTCCTGACTGGTAAAATTCACATGAACACTTCCTGAAGTCAGAGCAACAACTTGGAAAGTCGGAAAGAAAAATTTTGACTGAGTTGTTGACATCATTCATGCAGAAACATGGAAAGTAAATGCTTGGTTGATGGTAAGGCACATTTGATTAATGGTGCAAATTCACACAATTGGTAAGATGGTATTAAGTTGTCCACATTGACTGACCTAGAATTTGCAGTAACCCTGATAACAGGTAATGCAGTATTTTACTGGACAACAGATTAAACCGTGTTGTTTAAAAACTCAGTGAAATTACAGCTTCTTTGTGGCATCCATGTTATTTCCACATTAAAAACACATGAACACACTGAAGTTGGAAGAACTACTTCCCAGCTCTGACACCTGTGACCATCCAGAGAAACACCTAAATGCAGCATCACTTTGAATTCTACTTGTATGAAGAGTTGTGTCTAATTAGCAGACGTATGGACCTGATGAATGCATGCAAACCTAACAGTCATTTTCTTTTTAGTTCTGTTACAGTCTTTTCTAACTCCTGGTATCTGTTTGTTGAGCTGACAAATTCCC
Source organism: Lates calcarifer (assembly GCF_001640805.2). Lineage (NCBI taxonomy): Eukaryota > Metazoa > Chordata > Actinopteri > Centropomidae > Lates > Lates calcarifer. The sequence continues at coordinate 2,747,777 of NC_066833.1, forward strand.
CACTTTGTTCACCAGCTAATCTCTAAGTCTGTGTGTGTTGTGTTTGGTGCTGGGCAGGTAGCGTACCGTGGGTTTATCAGAGTCTTTCTGCTGAAGACAACTGCCTGCTGCAGTTAGTAGTAGACGAGAGCAGTGAGAACCAAAACAGTAAAGTTGCAGACTACAGACCAAAACACAGAGCTGAGAGAGGATAGAACAGTTTGTAGAGCTCAGGGAAACTGCAGGGTACTGATTAGTGCAGCTTTGAGTAAATTCTAAATGCACCAGGTGAGATAAGGCTTGTTTGTAACAGAGGTTTGTTAGATTCAGTCAGACTCCTGAACACACAGTGAAACACTTCTCACACATGTGTAGTTTATTTGCTTTAGAAACAACTGTATTTGCTCTCCACACATCTCTTTGAACAGCCCAGCACCAGGGACTGTTTCTGATGTGTGATTCACTCTATCCAGCCCCAAGAAGCACACTGGCGCACATCACAGAGGCAGATCATGACAGTGTTGCTTAATGATATCCTCTGCTGGTTTTGGTTTTGGAGTATTAAGTCTTGCCCCTGGCTGAGTCTAAAGCAAAGCTTGTTCCATTTTTCAGGAGCAGAATAAACTGAACTTCCCCACTAGGAGGCTTTAGGAAAAGTATTGCGTGTAGAATGCATCATCCTTTTGCTGCAGGAATCCATGTAGGAGCTGTTTGTGTCTTTCCTGTAGCACTGTGACGCTGCCCCACAGTCTCTCCATCTGGTACCTTTGTCCCCATAAGTTATGCTCACAAAAACACATAGCTCATTCTTACTTTATATGCTTCTCTTTCATCGTTTTTTCTTTTTGCTGTTTCCAAAGATATTTATTTTTCTCTAGCCAGTGTCTGGTTTGTTGTGTTTGACCCCTCTGTTTTTTTCTCTGCTCAGGCAAATGTCAACAAGTGTTATTCCTGCACTGACCCAAAGCCTGTCAATGGTCATCAGCAAGTCAATTTTCCTCTGCGCAGTTGAGACTAATTGTGTTCCATCTCGTCCCTGGGGCAAACAAAACAAAACACACAGAAGGTTATCATTATAAGCCTGCCGGGTCCAGCAAAGAGGAGACCTGTCCTCACGCTGACTAGTAGCTCTTCTAATGTTATTAACAAAGCCGAAATCAATGCTGGTTAACATGGACTGGATCAATGGACTTCACGGCCCACAGGATGGATGAATAATTTGGTTACTGGTAGGGCTGACATAATGAATGAAAGGCAAGGGGTGTGTGTGTGTGTGTGTGTGTGTGTGTGTGAGGGGAAGCTCATCTGTCTAGCTGACTGCAGCAGAGGTGCTGTCTGCAGAGTGTTTATCAGGGACATGGCGAGCAGTAGGGAGGAGACGAGAGGAGGAGACAGGGACAGGAGGAGGAAGAGGAGAAGGTATGAGATGAATGGCAAATGATGTCTGTCGGTTTAGAAAAGCTGCTACTTTGGGATGAAATCCACAAGAAAAACACTTTCTTTTCACCTCCTGAAGCCCCAGTGTCTGTTGATATTGTTACACCAAGAGCAGCACAAGTGGGTACTTGAAGGCAAGTACCACATGTGGTTATGCTCTTTGTCTTTCCTCTGCTTTCTGCAATCCATCTTTACCAAGTTTGAGTCTTGAGGGGAGATTTTGTTTTTCTTGTTTTTTTTTTGAGGGCTCATGAAAAATCTTCACCTCATTCCTGAAGATTCATTTCCCAAACAGCAGGCATCTGCAGTGGTACTGTACGTGCCATCTTCAGCTACTTTATACCTCTACTCACTATACTTTTTACAGCCAGAAGTTGCTTGTCAGAAAATAACTTGTAACTAAAGGATGTAAAATGAGCTAATAAAATACAATAAGTTGTTAAAGATTAAACCAGCAGTATTTCTGATGTAACACCTCCTGACAGGCCCGATATGATCCAGCCTCGATGTCGAGGATCATCACTGGTGATGAGAATTGCGTCTATACCTACAACCCAGAGACCAAACAGCAGTCTTCACAATGGTGGAGCTGCATTCTCCAACACAGAAGAAAGCACATCAGGTCAGGAGCACAACCAAGAGTGTGCTCATCATTTTCTTCAACATTCGTGGGGTTTGTGCGATGTGAATTTGTCCCCCATGGTCAGACTGTTCTACTAAGGATCTGAATGTTTCTTCTACCACTGGGTGTCTTCTGAAGAGGTTTTGCTTGTTTGTCGAAGCTCTTAATTTCTTCGGGGGTGGGTGCAAACTACACCCAGTGGAGGAGGCGTAAAAGGGGCAGCCACACCCCCACATCCTACCTGCTGGGCACTGACACACCAGAGCAACCTGAGTAAATGTGATGTGTCATAACCTCCCAGACAGGGCAGAGAGAGGACATAAACCACTTTGGGTTTTTTGTCTGGGGATGTGTGTGCGTGTGTGTGTGTGCGTTTGTGATTCCACTCAATCTGCTGTGTACACTCACATTGCTCTTAAAACTTAATTAAGTAAATTAAAAATTCTTTGCACTGGTTTGTGTTTATGTGTGTGTTGGTGTTCAGCACTCTCAAAATGAATATGCTGCTCTTTTGGTGTTTGCTCAATTTCATCTGCCCCACGGTGCTCTGTCCCCAGACAGGTGAGTTGAAAGACACACTGAAGGAATGTAATGGACACATTTTTAATGGATTGTTGCTCCTGTGGTCGGAGAGGAAAAAGAAGAAAACACAATTATTCACTCTGTCTGCTCTTCCTTGTAGACTCACTGTCTGTAGAAGCAGTTAGGAGAATATTCAAGGGTTCCAGAGATACAGTAGGTGGTCACGATATTTTGTTTTTGCACAGTTGTTATTGGTAGTAAAGGGAGAAGTAGAGCGTTATTAGTGTTTGTATTAATGTTACTTTTGCAGTCATACACTTTACCATTGTTGACTTTCATGACAGTTTGTCACAAATTGATGAAGCCTTTGTAAAGGCCAAAGCTTTGCAGAGTTTTAAAGCTAGAAACTCATACAACTTTATTTACACACACTTGACACAAAATATGACACAGATATTTAGCTCTCTTTGCTACTTTATTTCTTTCTTATAATGCTAAACAATGCTGTGATTTCTGAACTTCTCTCTTTGATTTCACAGCTACAGCCTCTTTACACAGATGACTATGCTGCCAATCCTCTTATTAGTTGTTTGTATAAGACAAGAAACATTTTTAACCTTTGTGTCTGAGGCTGCTGGCTTGCTGGTAGGTGGGCTAAATCCACCATGGTAACTCAGGCAGCACAGCTTATCTGCTCTATGGTCACATTGTTCACAAAAATGCCTGTATTGTAAAAGTTCAGTTTATAAAACCAGATATAAATAAAACACTGATTCCAAATAAAGAGACCAATGAGTGGGGCATGGGGTAACTCTGAATTCATATAGGAGATCCATCAGAAGACAGCAGATTTAGTAGATTTATTAAATAAGCAATATGTCTTTGTAAATAGGGACTACCAGTCTCGTCACATTAAACAGGTGGCTTTGTCTGTGGCACCAGGGCCCTATTCCTTGTGCATAGATTACTGCATTTGCTGTGAATTTGTTGACAATATGGCATAAGTCTGAGATTTTCAGTTCCTTGAAGAAAGCTACATTTTTAGTAAACATGTTTACTACACTTGTTGCCAGAGCAGCCGCTACTTAATGTCAAACCAGGTATCTTGCATTAAAAAGGCTTAGTCAAAGTTAGGTGGATTATGAAGACTAGGCCTTTCTGAAATTCATCAGATCCATGACCTCCTTCCTTTACTGTAAAGCTGAAGCCACAACATGAGTAACATTTTGAAGAGATCATATCCTGAGATCTTGACAAGCTCCTGCAGCTAATGTGGACAATTTGTTGCTTTGAATATGCATTGCATTGCAGCACAGTAGCACATACAGCATAGGGCTTTTTAAATCTGTGGCATTTTCTGCTTCTCTCTTGGTAATACTGAGAATCTTGGCCAAAAGGGATTTTTCTATACCACCAATAAAGTGTACTTGAGCAGAAAGTTTTCTTAACATAGGCTCATTAATGTGTTTCCTGGCAACACAAGCCAACGCTGTTAAAGATGGATGGTTTTATTGAATCTGATGCAAATTATTTATTAACATACCATGACTTTTGCTGCCCAATAATACTGTTTAATAGATTAATCTGTTTGGCCACAAGTCAACAGAACAGTGAAGTTCTCTCAAATTTCAATCAATGCTCCTTTACGAGCACTAGTGATGATATTAAGGAAAGATTCCACAATATTACAACTGCAATTTATAATGTCTACCTTATATAAACTACGGCAGTGTCCAGTGTTGTGTTTATTGTCAGTACACAATGAAAATATCACAAACACTAATATATTAACTCACGAGTTAATATTTTCCATCACACAGGTGCAACCTGTCCAAAAATAATAACAATATTTCAAATTGAAATTCCAGTGGTTTTTTTCTCCTCACTTCTGGTGTAGGTGAGGTGGATTTCTCATTAAAGATTCTGGTCAGTTTGTGTGGAGTCCAGTTGTGTGTGTGTTGAATAAGAACCTGGTTAGGATACTAAGCATACACCTTTAGTAATTAAAGTCATAAATCAAACATCTCACTCTGCCCATCGGTCTGATTGGAGATTTCTGTTTCCTGACAAGAGACGGAGCTGCAGCCGCAGGCCATTGTTTTTAAGACTCTGCCAAAGGCAGTAGGAAAATTCTTCCTGACATGTGACATACTAATTACTTTGTTCTGTGCTACAATTTGTAGCCAGCATACCGAAAGAGAGGCTTCCTGCAGTTAAAGTGCTGTGATGACCTTGAGGCAGCTTACCATGAACAACCCAGAGGCAGAGCTACAAGGAGCAAGACTGGGGCCAATTATTTGATTTAGTTATTTTTATTTATTTTTCAATGTCTGGGATTTAGAACAGTATTCAGTATTAGAACAGCTTATTTCTGGGTTTCTATTTTTATGGGAAGATCAGAGATCCTGCTCTGGCTCCTGAGGCTGCATAAACTATATATTCACGTTTTACCCCTGTTGTACTGTGTTCAACGCACTGCTCTGCAAGGAAATAAAACACATGCAAATTATGACATGCAGTTGCTGATTTGACAACTCATACAGTATGCAGCATGACAGAACACACTACCAACAGAGAAACACAACCAAATATGTACTGAAGTTCATCAGGCTGTTGGAAAACGATCTGACAATTAAAGTTTATTTCAGTTTGATTGATGACTATAGTTTTACTAGTGATATAGTTTATGCAACGTCCTTGCAGTGTATCACTGTTAACTAGGTAAAGATATTGAGATCTTCAGTTTGAGTGAAAGTGAAAAGAAAAGAAAAGAAAAGATTTTTTGCATTAACGTTAGGGTCATAACACACACACATAGAAATTACACTTCATTTGTAACCATAATGCACTAAGTCTGAACTAATGTTGATTTTCATTAGTGGTTTAATGTTGTTATTTTTAATGACATAAATGTGTAATGATTCATGCAGACGGCTTAATGGCAGCAACAATTAAAAGACAGAGTCAGAGAAATAGATTTAAGCAGATACCAAAGAATAGAGGAAGAGAACTGAGTAGAGATTACAGACAGACAGGCAGATGTGGACTGACAGATAAGAAATGTTCAAAACATGAAAACCTAAACATTGCATGTGGTAACATTCCTTTCATGTTGTAGGTGATAGAGTACACACTAAGTAGATAAAAGTTTGTGGAGCCGAGGAGGACGACAGACTGAGGTGTGCCCTTGTTACATCTCTGGGACTCAGCCTGTGAAATGGTAATGTGCCTCTGGGATCACACTCATCAGATGTAAAGTAATGAAGCATTCTGAGTGAGCACAAGTCTGCAAGTAGATGTGAACGTATCTTTCTGCTGGCTTTTACATATCTGCTTGTTTTTCTCATGAATTATTACAGAAAAGTAGATTTTCAGAAAAACGACATGCAACATTTGGCAGCAGAGCACCATGGGTACCAGAATGAGGAGCTGTCTCATAATGACGGACAAATAGATGTGATATAGTGATATTATAGATGGAAGTTACATAAACTTTTAATCATCACCTCTATGAAATGAACTTTAAATCTAGAAAAACCTGCTCATAGTGGTTTCATATTTCTGAATTAGAACCTCTGGTATTGGTACAGACTGTGGTTGATGTGCACATGATATTCTTTATATTTATCTGTGATCTATTGCATGTAACTTTAAATACAAAACAACTTGAAACAGGCTTTATTTGTCATATATGACATGAAAGAAAGGAACTGCTACTGCTTCTCATCTTCTCCAAGCATCTCTTGTGTTTACTGCTGCTGTGAGACTCGTGTGTGTTTGTGTACTCTCTTTTCCTTCCAGGTCTTCATTGTACAGACAATGTTTAAAACACTGTAAGTGACAAATTAAAGAAAAAGCCAACATACACATCTTCAAGGCCCCTTCTCTTGATTCTCTGCAGCTGCACTGGAGGGATGAGAAACGATTCATCCAAATTATATTCCCTCCAACACGTCAGGTCCAAAATCTCCCATAGTGGTTGAGATCTGATGATAACATATGATTCACATCATTTTCATACTCATAAAACCACCCAGTGATCCAGTCATTTTCCAGGTTTTCCCTTTATATTTGTCACCCGTCTGTATAGATATATGTGTGTATGTACTAAACAGTAAGCATTGTTCCCTGCTCACAGCCATGTTACTCCTCCTGTACAAAGACAGACAGAAGTAGCTCCAATTCTGATCTGATCACAGGCATCTACACATTCACACACTGTGAAAAAGGCACCAACATCCTGTAAAAATCCTCAGCTTTACCTTGTGTGTTGGTTTTCATATAGTCAGTCCATTATTATTATTATTATTATTATTAAACAACTGACAGCTGATTACAGTGGTTAAACATAGATACTCTCTGCCTCTCTGAAAACCATGCATCAGTATAATTTCTTTGAGACTCACTGATGCCTCTGTCTACATCTCTCTGTTTCACAGCAGCGTGTGTGCTCTTCCTCAGGATTAACTCTGATATGTTTGCACAGTTTGTGGCGATTGTAGAGGACAGCCTTCCTGCAGATACCACAGGCAGAGACATTTATTATTATACTCTATATTTGGACAGCCCTTATGTGGTGTCCATGTGATAGGTTAATGTGTCCAGGTTGCTATAATGTCATGATTTAAACTGCCAATCTGCAATCAGTTTCATCTACTCTATCCTTTACAAAAATATCTGTGCTGCAGTACATCATGATAAACACTGGAGACGATCCTCATTAGTGCTGACATCTCTATAAACCCAGCACCAGCCTGGGGAGACGTCACATTTTAGCCCAGTGGGAACCTTGAGCTCTGTAGTACACTCCTCATACAGTGCACACAACAGAGGAGGCTGCTTTAGATGAGCACATCACTTTCAACCCCTGTGATCTCAGCCTCGGGCCACGAGGATGTGTCTCCTGCAGCTCTCCACCCTCTCTTCTCCTCTCTTCTCATTGCTTTCCATCACATTCTCCATATGACTTCATCTCTCCTTCCTCTGTCTTCTCAGCAGCCTTTTAGAAACCAGTCTCAGGAATGGTCAGTTTTTCAGACCCAGTAAAAAAAAGATGTCTTTGTTAGTTAAGCAGATGTGTTTGATGGATACCCACAGAGACCACAGTTTGAGAAATGTTCTCGTCTCTGTGAAGAAGTATTGTGTTGTGAGTCAGATTAGGGCTGATTTGTCGTGTGTAAGATTCATTAAGGCTTGGTTTTGCAGCCAAAGGACTAAAGAGCATAACTCAGAGGTGGGTGGGTTAAGTGAAAACAAGTTTACTGTGTCCAAAGTGCAGAACGAAGTTCGTTACCAGGAGGCATCAAACAAAACAAGGGAGTTAAGCTGCCAGTATGCTTCTTCAGAGGTGCTTGTCAGATGATTGAATAGCTTTGGAAAACTTCTCCCCCCATCTCAGCTCTCAGCTCAGCTCTTCTACCATTCATTACAACTATTTATGTCACATTTCATGCCAGCAACACCATGATTGCAACCACCAGAAATTCCCTCCAGAATTAACTGTCTGAAAATGTGTTCCAATCCCTGCATTTTATCACTGTGTCTCCTCCATCTTTACGACAGCTGGCTTTTCACTTCGAGAGAGGCTGCTCGGAACACTTGATTTTCAGTGTGATGGTAGTTCATGAATGAATATGTCACATTCATGTCTTAAGGAGGACAAAACAAATCCCTTGTATGTGTAACTTACTTGGCATTAAACTCTGACTCTGATTCTGAGAACATCCTGTTAACATGTCCATTTCAAGTGTTTAGGATTCAGTCAGAACAGAGCTTAAAGACATGGATACTGGATTTAGGTCCAAATTATAACCCTCTGCAGAACTCTTAAAGGAGCTGTTTGTCTTCCTGCTGAAAGTTAGATGAGAAGATTGAAATCACTCTTCTGTCTGTGCAATAAAAATGAATCTACAGCTAACAGTAGGTTAGATTTGCTTAGCATGAGGACTGGAAGCATGGAGAAGCAGCTGATTTGACTCTGCATCTGGCCAAGAAATAGTCCAACATATAACATAACATATAATATAACATTTGTCACCTTTGGACAGAGTCTGGCTAACTGTTGCCCTTGTTTCCAGTCTTTACACTAAGCTAAGCTAACACCTCCTGGATGTGGCTTCATATTTAGCAGCCAGACGTGAAAGTGGTGTCAATCTTATCATCTAACTCTCAGCAAGATAAATCCACAATTGTAACGTTAACTTGGTCTCTGTGTGTGTGTGATCCTCACCCTCAGGACACATACAATAATCTGTGTACTGAAAAAATCCCACATAGTGCACTCACACACACATGTATGCACACAAACAAAAACGGCTGTCATTTTACATACCGGTCAATTGCAGAGCTGAAAGCATAAACAACAGGGGATTCAGGTCAGCAGTGAAAACAGAGCAGCTAAGGAGATTCCCCACACTGGAATATTCAAACAGATTCTGCTGGGGCTTCAAAGGGGAGGAAGGCAGTAAGTAAGGATTGGATTTGGGTGCTGTTGGTGTGTGCTGCAGTAAAACCATCTCAGAGAGCTCTGAGTGCTTTATCTCCTCGACTGCCTGGGCAACTGCCTCTCTACCCCACTCTGAAGGGAATTAGGCTATTAAAAACCACACACATGCATGCACACACAGCCGTGCATGCTGGACTCACACACACACACACACACACACACATTCACCCAAAACTACTGCCAAAATGCGAAGAGTGCGGTGCATTTGCAGCTAGCTCACTGGCTCTAACATGCCTTGAGGGTGAAAATCCACAGGGGCCTCACACCATTAACTTCTAACCAGTACAAATGTGTACATGTAGAGGCAGGAAGAAAAAGGTGCCAAAAATACATCAGTCAGTCATTATTCTGACCATTCGGATGATCACAGTACAGAGATAAAATCATCCACCATCCTCCAATCATTCTCCTGATAATGAGATGCCTGTGGAGAGAGGGTTTAGTAACCAACTTAAAGGAATAGACTGACCTTTTGGGAAACACCAAATCCAGCAGGAATTAGATGAAAATACTGATATTCCTCTAATATCTGAGTGGTACGTATTGCTACACTATTTATCTTAGCAAAAAGACTGAAACAGCTAGCCTGCTCTGTGCAATGGTAACAAAATGTGCCTACTAGCATCTCCAAACTCACTGACTAACATGTCATATCTTGTTTGATAGGTCTGTACAAAAACTGAAGTGTCCAGGTGACAATTTAGCTGATTTCACAAGTAAAATGACAAAATTTGTGGCTTTGTCCACGCTCTCAAGAACGATACACACAAGACAGAGAGGTTCAGTACACGTACCAACAATCCTAAAAGCCACAAAAACAATCTGATAACTGTTAAAGGTTGCTGAGCTATGGTGTGGTGCAGGAATGATCCTAAAATCCACATTCAAGTTAGCATGTTAGCACTTCCTGTTCCCTTGTCCCAGAGTCAGTGTGTTTCTGGTTAAATGTCTGAAATAAGGTCTGTGGTTTTAACACAAGCTCAAGACATTTTCAGGTTTCTATTCTCCGACATAAAATGGGTCAGTAAATCCCCCACTCCTGATGTTTGAAGCTTTTACGTGTCTTAAAAAAGGCGGTTGCTAACGAGTGTCTAAATGAGACTACAGAGGTTGTCTGGGGATGTTAACATGAAAACCCATCTACTCACCAGTCCACCTTTACAGCCTCGTTGTGTTTCTACTCACGCTCTTTCAAACTCTCACTAACTTTCTAAGAAGAAAGGCTTTTGTAGAAGAGCTCAGAGCTAAATGAAATGACCAGTTGGAAGCTTAGTGGTGGAGACGTTGACGTCATGTGACCGTGGTGTAGTTGGTTTATAGCCTAACATTAGCTTCTTACTTCAAACATCAGAACAGTGGTGTTCATCTGTGAAGATGATCTGATCAACTAAACCTGAAGGATCAGAAACTTTAGCTGCTCACAGTTTATTTTCTGGAATAATCCAACAACACAATGAAAAAATCCCACTGGCTTTTTGTGGAGGAACCAGACTGATGCTAACTTCAGGACTGGACTACAGAAACACATCATCACTGCACTGCTCTATCAACCCAATTTCCAGTGCATGAACACACTGAATATACTACTGAACTGAAGACCATCACCATGACCGCTGAGCGTCAGGCCATGTCAAGCTATGCATTTGCAGCGAATGCATTGCTTGACATAGCCTGACGCTTACAACAGTAAGCGAATGATTCGCTTACTGTTGAAAACCTATGCTGCTTTGAGGAACTGGCTGAAGCTACTGATGCAGTTTTAAATTGATGCAGCAGAACCAGAGATATTTTCACTCCAAATGCTGTTCTTTGTTCTCGCCTTTTACCCACAATACAACTGGAACGCTGACAGTTCAGTCGCAGATTCAGATTCCTGAAAAGTCGTCAGGCTTTATACATCTTTTTTTTTTTTTTTTTTTGCAGATCCAGTGGTCCTCTTCAAGGCCTGTAAACAGACTTTGATGTGTAGAATTGGTGGAGTTGCCCTGCAACACATCTAGAGCAGTGGCATTTGTCTTTTTCTCTCCCTTCTTTTTTCTCCCTCTTTATATTATCTGTCATCAGTAGTGAATACCACAGTGAGCTGTAGGTCTAGCTTATAGGCTTATAAGCTTTATAAACTCTGTCCTCAGACTGCAGTTCAACACAGTGAACGAGTTTTTGAGGAGATTCTTGCAGAGCCTTCTTCATGGACAGAGGAGGCTGTTAGGGATTCATGAGGCCTATGGGAGATTAGGCTGGAGAGCAGCAATTAAACCACGACACAACTCTTCTATCTCTGTCTCTCTCTCTCCACCTTCCTGTCTCCTCCCAGTTCATCCCAGACTCACACAACTACAGGTTACTATGGAAACTACTTCCCTCCCTCGCTCCCTCCCTCCTTCTTTCCATCTCCTCTTCAGTCACTCTTGGTCTGGCACTTGCATCCTCATCATCGCCATCTCTTTACCCCCATTCTTACCGTACACTCACCACACTCTATTGTTACATCTTCATTAAAATCCATCAAACTTGTTATCACCTCTCCTCTCTACTGAGCCTTTTTAGTAGCACCACCTTTTTTCTTTTCTTCCTCTACCCACTGTCCTCCATGCTACTGCCTCTATCTGACTTTCTATCTGTCCTGCTGCTTGCAGCATGAAACCAAATGTCAGGCCTGAGCTGGCACTGAGAGAAATCGCAAGGAAGGCACAAAAATGAAAGGGGAGGGAGTCAGTAGGTGGGGGGATGCAAGACAGTGGGAATGAGAGGGAATAGAGGGGGAGAGGAGGAGGTAGAGACAGTGGTAAAGGGAGGGAGACAGGGTTAGACAGAGCGTAGCTGACCAGAGGCAACAGATTCTGCCAATAATATAGTTCAACACAGAGTAATCATACATGTACAAAAAAGACCAAGGGCAGGAAATGATGGCAAATGAGTTTCTAGCTCTTATTTTCTACAAATCTGTCAACGAGGTTCTGTCAGCTGATAATTTGAGTGAGTTTTTTTTTTTATACTTTGTCACATTAAAGTAAATGATAGCTGTTGACTTGCTCAGACACCTTAAAGCAACAACATGTAACTTCACTGAGCAGCAGTGCCCTCTGCAGCCACATGTGGAGATTAAATCTGCTGTGGATCTGAGTCAGAGCAGTTATTACCGATAATCCCCAGCTTCTGGAACAGGAAGTGCTGTGGCTGTAACAAACACACAAACTCACAATGTGAGGCGAAGACAACATGGTGGATATAAACACTGAAAAATTTCCAGGACTCCGGCTGATGTGCTCATGTTTTGAGTAGATTTTCGTGACATCAATTTTTAGAAATGAAATAAAGTTAGTTGAAGCATAGAACTTGCAGTATTTAGGGCTGTGTGTTAAATCTTCCTTCCCATAGTGTGGCTAAAGCTGAGGCTGGCAGGCAAATGCTGCATGTGCAAATTAAGGCTGCAGCTGGTCGTTGGCAGCTGCTGAAGTTTGACACTGTAGGCAATGGAGGTTGTATGAGACATTTGGGTGTTGGAGGTTGCAGGTGGAGGCTGAGGGTAGCTGCTGGAGGCTGTTTGCTCAGGATCAAAATGGATGGCTGTGGCTGTAGGCAGAGATACATGTGGTTGTTGCTGATCTTGATCGGCAGTTTCTGCAAGATGGGAAACCTCACTGGTTTCAAACATGCAGACATGGCATCACTGAGCCAAACATACCAGTACTATGAATTATATTATTATATTATGCTGTTGATGTGCTCTGTCTGCCAGACTTAAAAACAGCGGTGTTTGTCAGCAGGACTACGAGCAATTCTCTGGATAAACTAATAACCAAAGAAATAGCTGATGATGTGAATAGATGTTACCACCCTTCTCCTTTGGAATAAAGCTATTCTACACTAACAGCATGCTGAAGTAGCTCTGGATGCGAGAGAGATAAATAGATAAATGCCTCAATTTCTGTAGATCACTCTATACCTCAAGAACAGAATAGAACCAGTCCTTCAGTTCTACTGTGATGCACATGTTACACATCAAATACGTCTCATCAGAAAATCATGTTAGACAGCTGCAGTTCTCTTGAATACATCCAGAGAAGTGCAGGGATGACACATTTCACCCTGGTTCCCTTTACAAAACACCAGTTGTTAATGTGATAAACAAAAGTTTAGGATGTTTTGCTCAGCAAAATAATCTTCACAACTGAACACCACTGTTAAGATTTTTGAAGCTTATCCTAGAGGTAAAAAGCTAATGTTAGGCCTCTACACCTCTGTAGTCTCATTTAGCTGCTTGTTAGCAACAGCCTTTTTTAAGACACCTAAAGGCTTAAAAAATCAAAAATGGGGTATTTTCTATCATATTTTATGTTGTAGAATAAAATGTGAAAATGTCTTGAGCCTGTGTTAAAATCACAGACTTTATTTCAGACATTTAACCAAAAACCTATTGTATGACTTGTGACATGTAACAACCATATATATATATATATATATATGAACATTATGAACATTAGCTTGTCCATCAGATACAGATAAAAATAGTATCTTTACTAACAAGGAAACTTGGCTCACTCTGATAATGTGTCATTAGAAAGGTCTGAGTTGCTGTGCACAGCACTGATTTGCCACTTGATTTCATTCTTGTATAGAACAGTGAAGAACAAGTGACAACACATGATTTTCATTATGTCGTGAATTATCTTTAGGTAATTGATGCTTGTTTGACAATGAAGTGCCTCGTCTTATTTAAGGGAACTTGGAACAAACATGTTTCTGGTGGAATTAACCTCAACGTCTCTTGAAGAGGACCTTAAAACACATTTAAAAGAGAATATAGGATTAAAAGACTTTTAAGAGGAGTATTTTTTAAACCGTGTGGGTGTGATGTATGTGCCTTCGTGCCATGTCAGACTGGCTCTAAGATCAAAGTTTCTTTTCTGTGTTGCGAATGGGAACAGTCACCGTTTTTATCACCAACTCTTTCATCATGACGATAAGTGCCATTTCTTTATGCACATTTTGGATTTACTTATACTTTCATGCCAGGAGTGTTAATAATTCTTAAACACTTATGTTATGCAAGTGACCCCGTTTCTAAACCACTGAAAACATCCTCACTTCTCACCCTCTCCCTCCATCTGCTCAGCTCTTTTAGCATCTCTGAAGCTGAACTGGGTTTGAAACCTGTGGTTGTGACTGCTCCTGGTTCCCCAGATATGAGGTTGTTGCTTTTTCCCTGGTTCACACAGTGAGAGAGAGCATGTGTTAGTGTGTGTGTGGTGGTGACTGAGAGAGATACAGAGATAAAGAGAGGATATGGCATCTTTTGGTTTTGGGTTGGTGGTGTGGTAGCTCTTTCGTGTCCCAACACTGCTGTTTGCCCCCAAAGGTGTTTCAACACTTCAAAGAATGAGGCTGGAAATATTCAATTTTTTCTTATTGTTGTCAAATCCCATTGAGAGGTCAAAAACGATTTGCAATGAATTGATCCTGTAATGAGTATTTCTTGTGATTTTGTTCCTCTGAGACATCAAAAATACATCAGTTGGCCACATTATCGCACTGAATAATATATGTTGCTTCAAATCAAATCAAGCTCATTTATCAAGCATGTTTAAAACAACTGGAGTTGACCAAAGTGCTATACACATTTTTGCACAACAATAGCATAGTTGACATCAGTACTAAACAAATAAGAAAAACAAACAATGAGAAGTGATAAGATACAAGGCAATATCAAAATATATTCAAAAACAGAAACAGAATAAAAGACCAATTCTAAAATTTAAGAAATATAAATGACCATATGAGCATTGTAGTTTATTTTGTCTCACTGTCCTGGTGCTGTAAATATTGTATGAGCCCAAGTATAAAATTCATGATGAGTGAAAACGACGTCTTTACTGCAGAAATGAAAATCTGCCAAACAGCCAAGAATTACAGCTGTCACATGATAAATTCAAAGACACTGAAGGTCTGAGAAAATAATGATTCTGACACAACAGTCTGAGAGGAGAGAGTGTGATTCTGTGACTGATGCACTAATGTGGGTTTACTACTCTACTGTATTTTATGTGTCACTTATTCGAGAGAGGAGGCTTCAGTGATGAGGACTAATTAAGGATTAATGGTATGTCGAGTAAAGTGAGTGTAAAAGTGTTTCCATAAGGGCGGGTAGTCTTATATTCAGGTCAATATGATACTCATTAGCACACCAAATGTGTATCAACCTGCGGCTGAAAATGGTTCCCAATAAATGTGTTATTCAGCAAATTAGTGTTTTTACAGTCTGTGTTTATTCATGCCCAGCAGCTGCTGCATTAACTCTACAGATGTTAGCTGCAGCCAGCTAGGACTGTACACATGTGGAGAGTAACTGCAATAATTCCAGTTATTTCCATTATTTTTCTGTTAGTTTCTCTCTTTTTCCCACTTGTTTCTCTATGATTATGGAGAGAGGAGTCATACAACCTTGGGCCAAGCCTAAATTCTTTGCTCACGTTGAAGCATTTTAACTTGTGTGCATGCAACTTTGCTTCAGTTTGTGCTGTCTAGCGTTAATTTGCATGCATTTGTGCCCACTCACGTCTTTGCAAATCAAATCAAGTCAGTTTTAGGTCTGAAGTCATAAATTTGCTCCAAAGGAAAACTCATTCAAATTGCATGTAGCTGTACATTTTAGTCTGAATGTAGCCTTTGAGAAAGATAAAACTGTTCATTTGTGAGCTGTTTTTAAAGATTGACGTCTTCAGGAGGAACAAGTGGGCTTCAGGCTTTAGGGCCACAGACAGTAGAAGCACAAAGAGATGAACTAACATGTTGTTGGTTTTGTATTTTCATGGGATTTCTCTGTAAAAAGAAACATGTGAAATAACACCTGCCTAACCCTTAATATTCCTGCTAAACACTGTATGTCTACCATAAATCATCTTTAAGTGTCTTAGCCACACACACACACACACACACACACACCTTCCTCCTCTTTTACATGAACAGCCTCCCCTCCCACTCTTCAGGGCCCCACCTGTGTGTCAGAGATAGAGGTTAGGTCAGCCTCTCAACAGGCTCCATAGCCCAGCTATCAGCCAATGCAGCTACTCAATGCAAGTGTCCAGTGGAGCGTGTGAATGGGGTCATGCCTAGGAGATGGGAGACGGAGAGTGAAGCTGCCATCCGTGAATAGGGAGGGGAGGGATAACAATTCCCAAGGCTGTCTCCTCTGCATTAGCAATATCTGAGGACCTATAATGTAGTCTGCCTCTCAATAGTTTGTCCTTTCTCCAGATGCTTTAAGGGGCCAAACAGAAGGAGGCAATGTCTGCTCTGATGGAGACTGCAGTGGTCTGTCTTTGCTGCTGTGTGTGCTCTGAATAAGTGCTCCATTGTTCTGCATTGTTGCGCTGCTATCTAAATATATTTTGCCACGAATGAGAAAACAGCCTCAGACTTTTGGACCCAGCTGTGTATGTATAAACATATAAATGGACTGTTAATGTACTTTTGATTGTTGTAATGATTCCTCTGTTTCCCAGAACATAACTCAGCGAGCTGCCAGTGTATCATCAGTGCTTCTCCGCCTCTGTTTGTATATAAATAGATGTCTCTTATCAGTGTCTCAGGTTGAGAAGTGCCATAAACTAGATATGAAGGGAAAAAAAAAATCATATTTACTCAATTGCTTTCCGCCACTTGAATTCAATTAACAGGGTAATGGATGCATTCAGCCTTTCCTCGCAGGTTTTAAATTAAAAATGTCTACTGGGTTTAAAATAGAGTGCAAATGAACCTGTTGGCCTCAGGCAGGTTGGGATAAATCTCTAGGGGGTTGTATGTGTGTGTATGTGTGTGTGGTTTTATTGTGTATTGTGCTTCAAGATGTGACATGTAAAATAAGAATATACAGCAGCTTTTCCTTTTCTTTTTTCTTTTTTTTTTTATCACATTAGATGAAACTGTCCACTCGTTATTGTGTTGTATTTTAGATGCTATTCTCACTCTTTTTCTGTGGTGTCCTCTGCATTTTTCTTTGAAGTTTATCTTGGATTTTTGGGATGAATTAATGTAATGTTCAGCCAATGTCTGCCAGTCAGTCGATCCACCACTTTCCACATGGAGACATCCCAACAGCTAAAGAGTGGATTGGAATGTTTTGTGCAGACATTCATCAGGTCAAAATTTCAATCTGCCCAAAACTTTGCTTTATGACCAACAACCTGCAAAACTAACAGCATTCCCAGCAGCCTCAGCTGTACTTGGTGGTTAGTGCTGATTAGCAAATGTTAATTTGCAAGTAAGTCATAATACTAATCATATGTATTTTATCAGGATGTTCTTGTTGTGTATTTTGGGTTACTACGCGATCTGTAGTAGAGAATCCCCAATGCATGCTGGGTAACTTTTTCACCTAATGTTCTTGTGGTAGCCATTCACCAGGTGGTCACGCTGCTATGCTAATAAACAGTTAATGTAACGTTGTAGTCCGGAACATTATCGTTATATTAAGTAACGTAATGGATGAAAGATATACAGAATATAGACATAGATATATAGATATATAGAACAGTTCTCCCACAAAAAACAACCTCGTACATCATCAGTGCAAGCAGTCTATTATGGCCCATAGTTCTATTGTAGGGCGACACTTAGCAGAGTGAGACCGAATTAGTTGTTTCAGCAAATTCCCCCAAAAAACATCTTTACTTTTCAGTGACAGCGCCTCTAGTGGCTGCAGTAACTCTGAAAGTTACAGGGACAAAAGTCTATTTCTGTCTGTTTTAGTGATAGACCGATATGGTTTTTACCAATTACTGATACCGATTATTAATAGTCAAGGAGGCCGATAACCGATATTTGGAGCCGATATTCATTTGCAGCAAAAATGAAAATATTGGCGTCAAAATTTTGAATAATACAAACTCCAACACTTTGTTTAAATGCCTTTAAGCATATGTTTACTAAACAGCTTTTCAGATTTGCAACATGTTAAAGGTTTTTTTTTATCTTAGACAATAGACATCTTTGTTTTAAAATTCTAACAGAAAGTGCAGGGAGCTCCCAGGCTCAGCAGCAGGTCTTAGAAAGTTAAATGAAAACTAAAAGAAAGAAATAGCTCCCTAAAGTTTTCTACAGTAAATAAAGTTTTCCAAAATTTTGATATAACTGAAATGTTATTTTATCTTTCACTTATCTTTGTTTTGAGTTCAAACAAAAACAAAAAGTGCAGAAAGCTCCCAGGGTCAGCAGCAGGTCTTATAAAGTTACCGTAATTTCCGGACTATTGAGCACACCTGAATATAAGCCACACCCACTAAATTAAAAAAATAAATAAATAAAATATATATATATATATATATATATATATATATATATATATATATATAGGCCGCACTTGTCTATAAGCCACAGGTGTCTACGTTGTAACATGAGATATTTACACATTCACGCTGCCGTCTCCAACGTCTCACCATCGATTCATTGATGCCAAGCTTACATGCAGCAGCTCTATTTCCTTTTTCAACAGCCAGATCGATTGGCTTTAACTTAAAAGATGTATGAAAAGATCGTATGCATTTCTTAGTGTGTTTTCCATGATGAGGGTGTGTGCATTAAGCGCAAAATGACCGTTCTGAAGAATTTAGTGTGAGTGTGTTTGATCTAATTCAAACAGTTTCATTGGCCACTGTGACCTGTTCGGTAATTTCATTGGTCTGATGTGACGAGGCTAAATGTTTTGCCGGCATGAAGTTCGTCAGCTTCCTGAAGTTTTATAAAGTAAATAAAACAAAGTTCAAAAAAATTTGCACAGAAATGTGAGTCTCAAATCAATTAGTAGTCCCAGCTGAGCAGCACCAGATTGTTCAGTGTGTGAGAGCACTGTGCATGCACAGCTTTCACTGCTGATTGGCTGTTACCTGTCCTGTGGCTCTGTGTGTAACCAATCAGATGGTGCTGTGGGCGGGACAATGCTGGAGACAGTAGTGACTGCAGACAGAGAGGCACGGCTGCATCAGAGCCAAAATAACCCAGGTTTAAATTGATCGGCCCGGCTGATAATCAGTCTATCCCTAGTCTGTTTCCTGTTTCCATCCAACAGTCAATGTGTCGTATAAGCCACATGAATATTAGTGTAACATGTTAAGGTCCTCTAACCTTAATGAAGAAATTATTTGAACCCAAACAGTGTTTCTCCAGACCTAACCAAGCCTTTACCATGACATTGCCACTTCTTATGTTTCAGCAGTGATGTTTAACATCAGGAGGTATCTGTGTCATATCTCCTGCCACTGTAGGGACGCCAACTCCAGAAACATCCAATGGCTTGTAGTAGAGGGTAGAGACAAAGTTGGAGGACATGTTGGAGAAGAATTTGGAGCAGGTTGGATTACTGTAATGCTAGATTCCCAATAACGACCGGTTCTCAGGTCTGTGGACTGGCTTCTAGTGTGTCAGAGAGGAGGATTTAAAGTCCAGCTGCTTCTCCACAAATCTCTCATTGGCTGCTACATGTTCCCAGACTGCAAACTCAGCATGATTCAAAACTTTACTGCCTTAGACTGAACCTTAAATACTGGTGAATCATCCTGTCCTGTCTATTCTCCGACTTTACATTTTCATGTTTTCATGTTGTTTTCCCATGTTTTGCACTTGGAATTCCCTCTGTGTGTGAAAACTGCTCTAAAAATACATTTTACAAGCAGTTATTTTAAAACTGTTTTAAGGCATTCGAATATTTGCGCCATGAGATTGTAATTTTATTTCACTATACAACAGTGTGGAACTTGTGATCACATGATTTGGGATCTTTATGTCGTTACTTGTGTAAAGGGATTAGCCAGACACATAAAGTAACCATGACGTTTACTGTGCTGATGGCTCAAAGTGGAGTTTGTTTAAAGGTATTCTAAAGCAACAAGTCATGTAGACAGAACAGGGAACTGAACTAGCTGAGGGACAAGGGGCAGGTATATATACTGAGTAGCTGATGAGGGAATTGGGAACAGGTGAACAGGTGAACAGGTGGGTGTGGCAGGTTAAGATGACTGAAGGTCAGAAACACCAGGGACCACTGCAGGAGGCTTTGACATGACAGAGCTGGCTGTAGCCATAGTAACCTGTTGTTTACCCTGCTAATTGATTAGAAACAAATCACCTGTGCTTCCTTTTGCAGGAGATTTTAACTATCAAGTCCAGAGCCGAGCCCTTTCCTAATTTTAGATTCTCCACTCACTCACTTGTTCCACCTTGGGGGCCCTGATTTAAATTAATCCATTCTGATGATGAGAAAAGTCAAGAAATATGAGCTTATAACACTCAAATAGAGATTTCTCATCATGTTTTACCATTAAGTATGCCCCCCAAAATAGAGTGCTTCACTCTGTCTGCCTGCTGTAAGGGTTTTTCAGTGAGACCATCTCCCTGTGTTTTTTTTTTATCTGCTGACTAATACCTTCCAATCTTTGTAAGTAACCTGCTGCTGTATATCTCAGTTAGATTGCGTGGCAAAAATAGTGCATTGTAATTTTCATGGCAAGTGATGTCAGTGCCTGGAAAGCTCTCAAGAGAGGCATTAAATTATGATAAACAATGTCTCTGCATATGGTACAGGAAAAAATGAAAGCACAGAATTTCACAGAATCGTTTCACTGCTGAATCAAGTTCAGTGCTAATGGATTCTGATCACACAGGAACTGACACACACACGCTTGCACACAAATAGAAACATACAGTTGCATTCACACCTTAAAACGTACGACCTCCAGAGACAGTTTAGCACAGACAGCATTGCTGAGGTTTGTGAATAAAAAGGGTGGTGTAGTGTAGAGGAGATGGGGCAGAGGATGAAGTACACAGAGGTGTGATTAGAGAGCAGAGAAGAGCAGCTTATATGGTGGCTGGTCAGGATTTGTGTAGAAATGGTTATTTAGCTGCAGTCAGCTGCAGGCAGATTGAGATTAATGGGCTTCAGTGAATGTAGGGAAGCTGAGTGAACCCACATGAAAACAAAAAACACACATGTGCACATACAGTGTATGCATGCTGTGCAACTGTCCACCTTAACAAGGTGTTTAATGCAGCACAAACACATTAAAAACTGTGTTTTCTGCCAGTTTTTAAAATCTCTAAAACAACTATAAATGACTGGAATTCACTTTTTCCTAGAAAAAGGACATTAAAGAGCTGCTTAAAGAAAATGTGGGACTAATTATGATTATTTCCAAGTCTGCAAAAAGATGTAACAATTAATAATTGTTGTCTTATGCCCAATTCTTGCAATATAAAAATACTGCAATTGTGCCTCCTGATGGTTGTACTTCTGGAAGAGCAATACTAAGTTGCTAGAGTATCCCTCTAACTGAATATGTCCCTGAATGACTGGGGAGGATGAGCATTTTTTTTGCTCTCATTATAAAAGCGACATTGACTCCTCTGGATGAGTTTCTTGTGGGGAAAGTTTGATCCATGACGACAGCCCTCCACATGCTCCTATTCATTCAAACAAAACACTAACACGATTCAATTCAGCCACAGCCTCTCTGACATATAGCAAATTTACATAAATGAATAATTACATTTTGCAGAATAATGCTCGATCTCACACATTATCTGTTTCTTTGTCTTCCTGAGTCTTTTCCTGATTTGGCTGTGAGACAGATTTCCCCCCGGTGATCGTGGCTCTACAGGTGAGCAGATGGAAACTGATGACTTTCTTGCATCTTTACACCATGATGCATTTGCATGTGTGCACACATAATGCCCAACTTCCCCCTGCAGAGGTGAGTTCTCATGCTGGGTCTTCACTGAGGTGGAATAATCTAATAACACTCTACACAGTTAGCTTTCCAATATGATTAAGCCAGGTTGCCATTTGTGGAGACTAATTTAGAATGAGTTGTGATTAGCTATTTCCACCCTCTAAGGCATTATGCATTTAAATGGGACACATTTTAACCAGCTGGGAATATGACAGTGGCTCCTGATTCCCCTAAGTGCTGCACTTGAGTGTTTATTTCTCTGCTTTCACTGTAATGGACCATTTACCTTCATGAGACAGGAGAGTCTGGCCTTTATTGTGTAGAGAAAGAAAATGAGAGCGAGAGAAAAAGACTATTTTGGGTTCCAGGGCTTGACTTGTACTGCAGTCATTTCACTCGAGGGATTAAGACTCAGAAAGCCTCCCTCGGCTCTCCCTCCCTCCCTCCCTCCCTTGCTCCTCTCCTCCTTCCCACTGCAGCCTAGGGTGGATTTACTATTTACCCCAGTTATTTATCACTCTGGAGCTGTGATGGAGAGGCCTGCAGGGCCAGAGAGAGTGATATAATGCCAGGGCTAGAATTAAAACTCTCAGCCTTGTGTAATTTGATTTGATTACTCTCTCATCCACCATCAGAGGAAGTCCTTTTTCCCTCTGCAGTTGGGTAACTCCTACTCAGATGCTGACAGGTGGACGAGGAGGTGTTGTGGGTTGATGTCACGCTCATGTCTCATTTTCTTTCAAAGCTGCAGTCTCTCATCTCCAGCAGCCCACTAGACTCTCCAGAAGTAAAACCCATGGATCAGGACAGACTCAAGACTTTTTTGGTATCAGAGTACCTGAGCAAATTGTCTCACTCCCCCTCCTCTAGCCACATGTTCCCCTCACCTTCCTCTTGATGTTCCTGCGCCTTCACCTCCTGTGCCCTCTCCCCTCCAAAGATCTTACCTCTCACTAACTTTTCTTGCCGCGCTCACTTTCTTTTGTCTATGTGCTTTGACAGAGTGAGTGATGTTGATCATTACTAGGCTCTGATGGCTCTATATCAGATGAAAGCCTCCTCAGTGCTCTGTCAATGTCACCAAGAAGCCATTCTGAGGCTAATGGTCCAGCTCCAGCACCAGGATCTTGGTGGAACTTCAGACTAAAAATAACCAATAGATCAGACTACACTGGATATCATGAAGAAAATATTTTCTCTGTATTCAAGGAATAAGTTTTTGGATATTTTCTGAACTACGCTCATTCCTTTTCTTGCTGAGAGTTATCACTCATGTCTGTACAGTAAGTATGAAGCTAGACCAGGACACTGCTTAGCCTGGTACAAAGACTGGAAACAGGGAAACAGCTAGCCTGGCTCTAACCACATCTGTCTACCAGCTCCTCTAAAGCTCAAAGTGCCACAGTGTTCTTTCACAAGCTCAGTGAACCGGCTACTGTGGTTTCCAAAATGTCAAACCTACATACAGCACTTTGGCTCAGGAATGGTGGAGCAGCAGCTATTCTGGACAGATGGCAAGAGCAAAAGAATGACACAATTTTCTGACCTGACGTTGGCTGTGTGCTTTATCACGCAGCAGGTCACCACGAGTTGTTTAATCTCAAGGTTTTCCTTCAAAATGCCGACTTTCACATTTGTACAGTTGTTGAGGGTAAAACACTTAATTCATGGTGACCACAGTTACTCTCATGTTTAGAAGAAATATTAACCTCTGAACAGTGGTCTAACAGTGTCTAACATAATTCTATTGTTGTTGCCAGTAGATGAGGTTTTTCTAAAGATACTCAGACCTTTCTGACCTAGCTGGAATACTGTGCAGCATGATGACATCTGTACAAACACGTTTCATAAATTATGACGGTGGACGACTGCAGGGCATGTTTTTCTTCATCCAGTCAAAGTGAAATGTCTAACAAGAGAAGATGCTGTAATCAATTGAGGATCTGGCAGTAAATCTTGCAGAGGTCCCACCAGCCCAGAACAATAAGTTAGAGAGCCTATAGCTGCGTGAGATGGGAGCAGCAGCGAACACCTCGGGCTCAGTGCAGACTGGGATAGCTCCATCCTGGCGTGCTGATTCACTGAAAACCTGCTGTTAAAGTCAGGTGGGATGAGAAGCAATGATGGCTCTATTACCTGCAATATACAGGGACAATATGCAGTGACAGCTGAGAAACAGTTCTATAAGATGAGGACAGTGACTGAAATGTAGTCCCTGGGAATAAGAGAGAGTCAGTAGCATTAGTGAGTAGTTTTGGATTGCCAAGTTGTGAGAAATCTTCCTTGACAGTTTGAACTGCAGATGAATGAATGGATGACAGATCATGAGATGAGATAAAGATCATCATCAGACATTTCTGGGAGATACATTTATTCACTTTCTGGCCGGGTGATCACTCTTACATATGAACCTAACAGGCGGTTAGCTTAACTTTTTCTTTAGGAACTATTTATTAATAACTTTTAAGATCTATAACTGCAGATTTGATGGTTTATTTTAATTTTTCATAACCTAGCAACCCAAAATGAGTTTTCATCTTGATTCTTACAGAGCACCAGTAAATGAGATCTGCTTACAAACATTTTATAAACAGTCCCCTTTTAGAAAGTTGTATCCAAGTTTAACAGTGATTATAACTCGGACTGTGAGACTTTAAAAGCATCATTGCTGGGGCAGCCTGGTGGCCCTGGGTCGTGGTCCCAGCAATGAACCATATCATCTGTTGTCTGAGTCCAAGTTGGAGACCCTTGTTGCATCTCTCTCCCCTTATTTCCTGTCGTCAGCTTGTATGATTGTTATGAAGAATAGTTGTGTATCATATTTCTCTGTATTTTGAATATACACTTACATAAAAACATATGCACATTACTGTTATATTAAAATCCCACAGCTTTACCATTTTGTACCTCCAGAAACAAAAAAGAAACCATTCTACATCAGGTTGTTAGTGACTTCTCCACCCAGAGAGAGAGTCTGAACACCACTGTGCCACCACCACACACCACACACACACACACACCTGCAGACAGGAAAACAATCTAACACTGAGTCTGGAGGTGAGAACATTTAACGGGAGATTGCAGATGATTTCACCGTTGAGGGAACTTGTGGTAGAATGGTTGTGGGTGGATGGTGGTTAGTGGTTGTCTAGGCCACAGCTCCGAATCCCCGGGCCCCACAACACTGCCATCTGAATCCAATCCACAGTCTGACGGATTGGGAGGCAAATTGACAGTGTCAGATTTCATATCACAGCAAGCTGCAGCAGGGCCAGGAGCAGGACTGTAGTCTAATAAAGGACAGTGTACCTAAAGGTGGTGGGGGTGCATGTGTGTGCGCACACGCTCGCTCGTGCAGTCACATGCAGATGTATTGACACCCACATGAAATGAGGAAAAACAGCAACCCCAGCACCGTCGGTGCGGCCGCTGCCCATGCAGCTGCTCTTGTGCTGCAGTTACACAACCTTTGTGCAGATGGGGAGGCATATGCTGACAGAGCCTTGTAGCGTGATATTGGAAAGTGGTTGCAGTGACTAAGCCTTTGTGTGTCAATCTGGGATTGTACAAGCCTCTGGCTATCACAGCTCTGACAGGAGTGATGAGAGCAACATAAGTGCCATATGTCAACCAGCGAAACCAGCCCAGAGACAACATGATTAACCCCAGTTCAGGATTAAAGCACTTCCTGCTCTCCCTCATGTGTGCATGTAAACAATCTTTACAGCAATTAACACAACAAATGAGAGAACCAGGAGAAAAAAAAACACCTGCGTAGATGACAATATTCAGTTATTTACACAGCAGTCTGTGGTGAGTTTACTGTGATGGTTATCATCTGCCCTCTAGTGGTCACACTGATGACTGCAGGAACACATCACTGTTTCAGACTGCTCTTTATGATCAGACTTAGGAGCACATTATCTCAGTGCTTGCGTCCATATACCGGTGTCCAATCATGATTTATATTGATTTTCCAATTCTTGAATTGATGTGAATGGCCCTGCAGCTCGGAGCTCAGAGGGGAGATTAAATTAAACACAGAGGAGATGAAAGAGGATGGCATTTTATCCCTGCAGAGCAGAGCAGAGCAGAACAGACAGAAGTCCTGGCATGAAGCCACACACACACACACACACACACACACACACACACACACACACACACACACACACACACACTGAGGAGAATAGACTGGTCTGAATGAGACAAGCTTTGGTGTGTTTTGTCTCAGGGAGCAGATTTTCTGGATAAATCAGAAAGAAAGGTTTGACATGTGCGACAAGTAGAGGTGCTATTCTTAGGTTTTAAACCAGCACCCTCGTTCTCTTGCCCTCCTGCTGATCTGGCTTTGGTCTTGTCTCTAAAGAAATGAACTCTTCCTGTCACTGTGGGACCAGCAGCGCTCTACATCTGAATTTGAGCTCTCCTGGGGTTTTGCCAGAAATCTTGAAGGGTCTCAGTTTCATATACACACACACTTAGTACAAAGGGTTTCAGAGATTCTTTGAAAACTTCACTAAATGTGAGTCTAATGTAAATCACTTATTCATCTGTCTTAATAATCTCTGACTGGAACTTTTCATCACGACCCACTTCTGGAAATTTATGGGCTTTCAGCTGCTCTTTGTTCCCTGCACTGTAGATGAGATAACACTGCATATGGGCCAAGTGTGATACACTCACCAAGAACTCAGTAATATTTTTAACCAGGCCAGTCGTCTGTTAGTTCACCACTCTCGTCTAGACTGAAATATCTCAACAACTATTGGGTGGAGAGCCAGGAAATTTCCCCGGATGATGATTTTGCTGATCCCAAAGCGCCACCAGCAGGATGACATTTGTAGTTCAGAGTCTGTCGACAGGACTGTGTCTGTGTCTAATAAAACATTAATGGTTAACTTCATCCCTTAACTTTTCATTTAGCGCCATCATCAGGTCAAAATTTGAATTTGTCCAATACTTTGATTAAAGATCAAACACTTTGAAAATGAATGACACTGCCATCAACCTCAACTGGAGTTTGTGTTCAGTGCAACTTTACATTAATGTAAACACTGATGATGATGTTTAAACTTCACAGAAGTGACTAACAGAGACAGTTCAGACCTAAATAAAATATGACTTAAAGGAGTGGTTTGAGGAAATATACTTTCTTGCCAAGAGTTAGATTAGAATCTCAATGTCACTCTCTTACGCCTGCAGCCTGCAGCCAGCAGCCGGTTAGCTTAGCTTAGGTTA